>NW_009622551.1:10455-29246 GCF_000690535.1 Cariama cristata
GCAGCCCCGTGTATGTTTTTTTTTTTTAAAGTAATATGTAGTATACATAATCATCATGAATGCAGAAAGAGTCCTGGAAAACTCTCTATCTGGGTATTTGCAAACTTTGGGAGTCTTTGGATATTTTCCCAAACACGATCTTGTCTCTTGAGAATGAGGAAAATAACCCATTTGAGGTAAAGGTCCTAAAACAAAGGAAGGAAGGAAGGAGAAATAGGAAATATTATGTTTGAGTTGGTCTTCCCTGTGGTACATCTATTCTTATTTTCTAGACAAATCTAGTCTTTTTATATTTCTATTTCTCTGTAATAAGTAAAACAACCACAGAAAAGAGAAATGTAAGTGATGTACTGAGGTTAGCTTTTCTGGAGAATGATTCCCTTGCTTCCCTTGCTAGAGCGCCTGTAGGTATTACTCTGTTAGGATAATTGTAGCATTTTATCATCTTGGCAGATCCTTTGTAATCATTTTTGTTCCCATTAAGCAACAATAGATGCAGGGAAACCTTGGCTTAGGACACCTGTTGGCAGCTTCACAGCTGCTGCCAAGTTGGGATTGCAGCGGTGGTTGTCACTGCAGACGGGATGTCACCTAAGGGAGAGCTGGCATCTCAGGGCTGCTGCCCGCTGTGAAAGCCTTGGCCGGTCTGGGGGCCTGGCTCTGCGAGCACGGCCTCCCCTTGGGCACAGCTCCCCTTCGGCCCGCCCCACTTACAGGCAGCAGGTGATGTACAGGGCTGTGAGAACACAAAAAACCAGACAGAGGATCATGCATCTCCAATTCCGTTTCTGTGATAAAAAGTAAAGGCTTAGGGTGAACGCTCTTCAAACCTAAGAAAGTTATCTTCTACGTTTATTTATAACCATTCATAATGTCAGGTACTTTAAGTATTTTGAGATTAATATACTCATTAATGAATGTATTTACCTGATGACTGTGGCAGTGACAATATTTTAAGAAAAAGGAAGAAATATTCAAGTAAATCCCCACTGTATGGTGTTCATACGTTGTTGGCACTGCTGCATCTTTGCATATTGTTTTCTGTCCCAGAGGGGTAAAACTTCAAATTGAATCACTGCAGGGTCAGAGTCCTCACGTCATTTGTAAATGTATGCTGTCAATGAGATTATGTTTTAGTAACAGCACAAACTGTTTAAAATGTCATGGATTAATTTCACATGAAACACTGAAGGAGCTTTGAACCTGGCGGCAAAGCAGTAACCAAAAGGAAATAAAACTCCTCCCAAATTCTATTTATCTTCATACTCAAAACTGTGTTACTGTAATTATAGGGCAATTATAATTGTGTGGCTTTTTTCTTTTTTTTTAATATGAAATTGTAACAAGAAACACTCTGTGCTGCTAAAGTACAATCTTTCTTGTAGCTGTCCTCACACAGTATGACTGGAAGCCAAGATACTGCACTCCTTCGCAGGGGGCTGAGCTGTTTGCATGTCTCTTAACTGAACATATGTTTTTTGTCTTAGGAGGTTATGGCTTCTGATAAGGCAGAACTCCTGTGCCAAGACTTGAAGGACAAAACTGAGCATCTGTGAATACAGGAGGAGAAATAATGATATTGAAAAGGAATTCTTAAAAACAAAAATAAAGGTAGTCAGTGGGAAGTCGGGCTAAAGTTGAGGAAGAAGTGAGTACAGCCGCCGCTCACCGCCCTGCCCTCCTCCGGCTGGCACTCTGCGCACTGGAAGTTTCCCGGGTGCCCTCAGTTCGGATGCAGTTTGGCTTACACTTTATTGTATCAAGCATTATTGGTATGGCACAGGGGCAACACACCTTAAGGTTACATACATTTTAAATCTCACAATTTCAGTACTCTATGTTTAAACTCTGTTCAGCTTGATGCATTGATTCCCCAAAGCTTTTGCTTTTGAATAATTCAAGAAAGTCAGCTGTCAGTAGGTATATAATTTGGAGAATTGTCTTTGTACTTTTTAAAATCCTGGAGCATGTGCCAGCAACTGACTGAAGCTCAATTTTAACGGTTGTGTACTAGAGCTCAACTTGTACTGAGTTGTATTTATATGAATAGACTCTACGGATTTAGACTTCTCCCATCAGTTTTGTACATAGACTCTGCTCTCACATTGGAGAACAATCTTTTATTGTGTTATCGAACAGAAAGTGGATAGGTCTGATAATTTCCATCAAGCTTTCCACTATGTCATGATACTTGAAAGTCAATGATGCATTTCTATAAAGCTGTGAGCGTTGTCAGTCTAATTTCGTGTTATCGCAAGACACTAGAGCCACTTGAAGTCAATCATAGAATAAAAGAGTAAGAAACTCTCTAAAAGAGGGAGAGTGAAAAAATTTATTGGGGAGCCAAGACATCCTAGATTGCACACAGCTGAAAAATGAAGTTTGGACATAGAAACTAAAAGCATATAAACAAGATATAAACTACTATATATAAGCTAAGCTGTACAAACTAAACATATGGCTCATAGGCACATGACAAAGTTAAGCTGAAGTCTAACGCATATAAAAAGAGCTCATATAAAATAAGTCTGATGAACTCAGGCATTCAGCACACTAAGTAACTCCTAAACAACACTATGAGCCTTACGGTCTCCTTGCTACATGGTGACGCTTTGGCTTTTTTTAAAGTATGACAGTGCTGCTCGGGAATCAAACCCTCGTTGTGTTCAGCACTCTGCAAGGATATGGAGACCTGCAGAGCCAACATCATTATATTTGCGTGGAATCGTGTGCATCTGGTACAAACTTTGGCCAAGATTTTGCCGTGTGTGAGATGGATCTGGATCCTGGGGTTTACTTAAGAATAAATGAGATCAGAACTTTGACCCGACCTGATTTTCTGACACACTTGTTCCCTTCCTTCTCCCCACACTACGCTCATAACGAAAAGCCATTGCTGTGGAATGACAGGATCTCCCTCTAAGACCTGATGTTGGAGCACACTGGGTACACCGATCACCTAAAGATTAGGACTGCTCTGGTGCCCACTGGCTTTCACGTGAATGATTTCCACTGGCAGGCGGAAAGAATTGGAGTTAGGATCTTGATGATTTCACTCCCCTCTAGTAAGAATTTATATTTTAAAGCTTGAGAGCTCGAGTAATTAAAGCGTGACCCCATTCAGTTTGGTCCTGTCAAGGCATGGTTCCTTCTATTTCTCCTGGCGGCAGTAATTAAAGTACATTTATTATGACTGTGGTTAATTAATTAAGAAACCAATCAAAACAGCAATAAAAATAGTTCTGCTACTTTGCTCAATGTTCAGTGTTTCATAGCACTGTGCACCCTCAGTTTTCCCTGGTGTCAGTGCGATCCAGGGGTACCCAGACCGCTTTTAAGGTTAAGGGCTTACAAGGAGGCTGCAGAAGGTCTTGCAGCTGGCAGAGGAGCCTGGTTTCGCAGGGTGGTTACTGTCCTAGAGCAGTGCTTCTGAAAGCTTGTGATGGGGTCCTTTCCTTTAAAAGTGTGCTTCTTAAGGGGATGTGGCAGCCATCTCAGGTGACTGAGTCGGCTAGTGCACCAGTTTGCATCCTTGCTGAGGGTAAAAGGGTTCACGTAGACAAACTGCATGATGGCAGGAGCAAGAAGCCCAGTGCATGGGCCAGGTTCAGTGTCATTGCCCCTGTGCAGCTTCAGTACCTGTTACAGAAGGGCCCACGTTCTTTGCTTCTGAACCCATTTTTGTCCCCTACCAGTGGGACACATTGCTGGGGTAGTGCCGGTTTGTGATATCTCTGGGTATCATACCCTGGGGTTAACCCTGTGCTGGGACAGCGGACCCAGCGCAGTCCCTTGCTGTAGGGATACCAGCTGCCTCTGTGACCAATTTCACATAGTTTCCTGCCCAAAGTCACTCATACCCTACAACAATATTATTCACCAAATAATTAACTGGAGTTAACTGGCAAGTAGCCAGTTTTGCCAATATATATTTCACAGAGAATTTAATTTTATTGTTCTGAAAATTGTGTAATAGGCTTAATTTTCTGGCTAGATAATTGAAGTAAATGTAGCACTTGATTTTAGAATGAAGCGTTCTGTTATGTGACACAGTCGACTGCGACACCAATTCGCAAGAAATGAAAACCATTCTTTCATGAAGGCCCAGCAGTTGGAGTCGCTGTCTGTTGCAGATATTCCATAAAAAATGAAGTCCTTTCCTTTTCTGGGCTAAAGTAACAGCTGTACAAACTTGAAGGTATCATCTGCAAAAGAGAGAGTGAAAAGTTACTACCTGTTTAGAAACAGACTTCCAACTATTTAGGGGTAAAGTTGCCAAGTGTGGTTTTATTACCTAGTTCAGCTGTGGGCTTTGATGGGGTCTGCAAAACAGGGCACTTGACCCTTAGGGCCTGGGTGGCTCCAGACTGGCGGGGCTTGTCTGAGGGGTCAGCCTTGGGTCAGCCTGGCCAAAAACTCGGTGGGAGGGTGCAGGGTAGCGGTGCCGTTTCCTTCCCTTGAAGTTGGATGGTATGGGGGAGAAGTGAAGAGGAAGAGAGGAGGAGGATGCATGCTATAGTGGTTTTATTACTCGCTTAAAAGGCAGGAAAAACATTTCCATGCCTACCAGAAATAAGTAGTGAGTATAATATATTTAATCTCCGTATACATTTATATAAAAAACCAAATCTAGATTTATTTGGATCTGGGCTGTATTTTTTCCTTTGGAAATGGGATGCATGCTTTTTAATCTTTTAAAATGTGTGGATTAATATGTCTATAATCATTAGAGATATGATTAGCAGTAATTTCTCTCTCCCATTACACATTCAAAGCACTAGGAAATGCATTTAGCAAGACGTCATTTCTCTCCTCTGCAATCCACCATATGAAGGAAGAAACCAAGGAGACATGAGGTGAGGCAGCTTCACCGTGCCAAGTCTGCTTATTTTTCTTTTTGTCTGAATCCAGACAAATCTCTTGGCTTGCTGGGCTTTGCAAATATGGGGAGAGGAAGAATAGGGTGTGCAAGGGGTAGATGAGGGTGGTGGTGTCAGTTTTGGAGGGTCGGTCTGAATTTTACTCCCTCAGTCATACATCTCTTCCTGCTCTTGTCGGCAAGAGACCTCTGCGCTCAGGACTTTTCTCCCCTTCTAGGGTCGGTTCTGATATGATCCTTAAGTTATTTTCCACTTCTCTGGTCAAGTGTACAGATTTGCTCCAGCAACTGGGTGATGGTTGAGCCTTTGTGTGAGGTGATTATATTTGAAAAGAAAAATACAAAATTTACTTAATTTTCTGTTACCAGATTTTCTGCTGTGTACAAGAGTCTTGATGAGGTAGAGGTTATAATTGTGGATGAGGTGGGAAAGTTAATGGTAAAGCTGTAGGTGTTTTTTTTTTTTCTGTTAATTTTGCTGATTCTCTGCTCTTTGAACCGTGAGAACTACCTTAACATTTCTTGCCTGAGTAGTAAATTATTGTCCCCCTCACGTCCTTCTACCCCACTATTATTTTTCCATTTCCACCTCTATTTCCTGCTTCTCCTTCCTTCCTTGCTCCACTCTAACTTCCTTCATAAACATTTTCTTTTATATTTCTTCTGTTCATTTCTTCATGCCACTTCTTAAGCTTCTCTCCCCCTTAATGTGGTTACCTGGCCTACAGTACAACGTTGCCTAGATTTGTATTCTTCCTGCAAACCAACTATGTTGCTTAAGAAGCAATGACTAAACAATAATAATTAGCAGCCTATAAAAAGTTTTGAAACAATAATTTTTTGCCTCTCATTATGGGCTGAGGTGTTGGTTGAACCAAAATGTATTTTATTTAACTCTAAAGCTATTGTCTTACCCAATCACAGTCATTTTACTTCAGTTTTGAACAACTGCCTCTGGGCTAGGAGTGGGACTGCGTTTTGTAGGGTCCTGTGCAGGGAGGTGAATGATAGCAAACACCTTTGGGCTTCTGTAGCTCAAACCTGTTACTGTGTAGTGTATGGGAAGAAGGTGGCATCTACTAAATCATAATTAAGACCAAACAAGCCCCTCAGACCGCTTTCTAATCAATCTGGCTTTCTTAAAAAATGGCTAAGTCTGGAAGCATTGAGCTTCACAAGCCTTTCACGCAGGGCTTGTGTCAGGCAGCCCTCATAAAAAGGCTTGACTAGGATGTAGCTTTGATATTGTAGTATGCCATATCAGATAACTTTTAGAGCTTCTTTTATTGCTTCTTTAACTTGTGAGAGTATTTACAGAGTCTTTATTAGAAGTAGGTTTCCAGTTTTCTCTGCTTTTATCTTGCCACCTACAGTATTCAGTGAAGTCTAACTTGGGAAAGAATTGTTCTTGGATTTATTCTCTAGGTGATCCAGTCCTAACAATGAGTCCATGATGATCGATTTAATCTATGTTTTGTCATAAACTGTTACCTACTTGACTTGTCTGTGTAATATGCAGCCTCACTCAAAAGAGCTGTTGGATGTTTTCAATTGCTTTGTGTGAGTCATTGTTCTACAGGGAGCTTTTATTATAGATGGAATACCTGGGATGATAAATTTACATGTATAAGAACAGATACATGCTGAAACAGAATTATACCTGTTTCCTATGTGTGCGTATATTCACGCACAAATATACACGAGCATTAGTATGCATACAGACTCACAGGGGCTTGGCGACAGAAGGATGAGAAGGAAACGTTGTGATGCTGCCAAGAGGAAGCACAGTATCTTTGGTCATGATTATTATTCATGATTTATCCCTGTTGCTGCATACGACAAGGTTGTTCACACAGTCCCTATCCTTCTTGCACCGTCACTTAGGCTGCTTGCCTTTTCCAATGCTAAACCAGCAACTTCAAAAGCAACATGATATGAGAGAGGAGGAGGAAAGGCTGATGCTGGGCATGCTGAAAAGTCAAAAAAAGCCCACCTGAAAAGAGAAGGTGAATACCTGCTGCCAGAAGAGACTGTCTTTAACCTCCTGCAAGTACATGAACTGCTAAGCAGGAAATAACCGGACTGCAAGGTCATGGTATGGGGGGGGGCAGTTTATAAACAGGTGGGATTGACCCACAGTAGTTAGAAAACTAGACCAGATCTAACTGGCAACCTTTACGCTAGAGCCACAAAAGTTAGGAGTAAGGGCGGGGTTTGTTTATTTGTTTGTCTGTTTGTTTCTGACAGCTGCTTTATGTTGGTGGGGGCAGGCAGGAGGAGTGGCCTGGGTACATCTCCCCCCACCTTGCCGGCTGCCGCATGGCCGGACATACCTGGGTCGGTCACACGGAGCTGCGCCTACACATTGGAGGCATTTTGGGAGTTCGGTTTATCTGCTTGTTTTAAGTCCCTGCTTTAAGGTGGGGGGTGCTCTGGTTGTGCCCCCTCCTCCCCACTCCCTGCAGTGAGCCCCTTCCACCCGCGGACATCTCCGGCACACGCAGAAGACATCTACGCTGGATCAAATGGCTCTAAGCTGAGCTTTGGGAGTTGGCTGTGCTTACTCGTACCCCCAGTCAGCGTGAGGTCAGCTGTGTTGCCTGCAGGCTGGGAGAAGGATTTGAATGAGTGTGATTTACCTTGCATTTGCAGCAGGCAGCGGCTGCACGCATGGCTGGTCAGCACCATTCCACTGAGGCAAGCTCTCCGGTGTCTCCCCGGCACTGATGCAGTTACCCTGACAGCAAAAGTGCTTCCATTAGTAATTTTTCTGCTACGTGAGTCAAGATCAGCCAGAGTGGCAAAGTGGTTTAGCTTTTTGGCGGTATAAGCTAAGTCTATGCTAGGAGTTGCCCCTGGCGATGTGCCTGTGAGCAGGCTGTGATGTGGGGCCCGTGGAGGCATCACCGTGGGGATCTGCTGGGGGATCCCCGGGGAGCCAAGTAACGTCAGGCATCCGAGGGCTGAGGGGAAGGGTCCTTCAGAGAGGGAATCAAAACACGCATTGCAGTCTTACTCCCAGTGTTAACTCCCCAGGAAACGTAATGTTGGATGGCTAAAGCTTGACCTTGGCGACTACGTCCACCTGACAGCAAGCGTAACTGACAAACACCCTGACGTACACTAAATTGTCACTATTTCAGTTGAAGCATAAAGTGCAATAAAGAAATAACTTTACAAGTTGGTTTCTGATTGCTGTGTTTTGCTATGTTGAGTTCTCGGCAAAACCTTTGGTTTCATTTTCAGCGTCATCTTTTTCACCTCATCTGGGTGGGAAACTGTACCATCAAAACTGAACAAGGACAAACTTCGTTTTACAAAGCAAGATGTCTTTCACATCTGCTGTCAGTGACAATAGCCAGCTTTTGATGTGTGATTCTGAGAGTGAACCAAAAGAGAAAGTCTGGCAGTGGTGCCCTGTTTGGGAATTTTGGAAGCAGGTTTTGGAGATTATTTTGGGTTTTCTGAACTATTTGAATTATTTGCTGGCAGCCGCAGGCGAGTGGCATTTTACAGTATGTTAAAATCAAGCTTTGATATCTGAAAATAACTCCTTTGGTAAGCAGCTTGTCTTCCTTGATTCTCACATAAGCTGCATATTTATCAAAGTTGAATGATAAATGGCGTGATTCTGGTGTGTTATATGCAGTGAAATGACAAGGTCAGTTTTAATTAAGCTGAGATCGAGCCCAGTCTGTATTGCACACTTCTGATTAGGTTACTTCAAATTAACATAAGTTTTTGGAGACTTCACTGAAGTCAGTGGTGTTAAACACCAGCTGTGCTGGCAGATAAGCGTGGGATATAAGAAGGAGATAGAATTCACATTGAAATTAGCACTTGGCACAATATAATTCTCTGATTGCAAACTATGCGAAGTTGCCTGCGCTAATTGGTTGATTTCATTTGAAGCAGATGTTGTTAGCTTTCCCACTAATGATCTGGAGAGAAATTTTTTTTGAAAGACATGCCATGTTAGGTTCTCTGCAGTATAATAAGCTAATTACAACTTTAAGTACTTGCAGTAATTAGCACAATGTGTATAAAGTGGTCCTGATCTTTTCACCCTGCTGCATTATTGTTAGGGCATCTTAAAAAACAAGAAAGAGAGCTAGCTGGATTTAGTTTCCTCAATCTAGCTTCTTGTTTTCCCAGACTTTTACATTAAGGAGATAATGAACTAGACTTTAATCTCTATTTTTAAGCACACCAAAGAGATTTAAACCTTTTCCCTTCTGTTTTTCTCTAACTCCCTTCTCTGAATCAAATCTATTTAGTTTTATCTTTGTCCATTGAGGTAAAGTCTTCCAGCATCTTAAAAATCCCATTAGTAAACAACTCTGTGCATCCATGGAGTATCTGTTCTCTATGAATTCATTTGACCACTTGCCCATGTATTACCATGATCCAAGGTATATCTGACTTATAGAAAGAAAACAAACAAACCCACCCTGAAAGCTTCCCCCTTTCTCGAGCAATTGTGCTTCTTGTGGTTTGTACTGATGGAGAGTAAAAACTGCCGGCAGTTTGCAAAATAGACAGAGGAAGACCCATCAAGTGATCCTGCCTGTAGAAAAAAGGAAAATCAAAATGAGTTATATGAAAATGGTGATCAGAAATTACCCTTGTAACACCTTTTGACATTCAGTATGACTGCTGTGGATGGTGGGTATGTTACAGAAATGGCTGTTCTGAGAAACCAGTTTAACCAATACTTCAGTTTAGCTAGTGCTCTCCTGGCATGTTTTGGTAAAACTTGCTCTTCAGAAACCTTCAGCTCGTCTTTGCATCAAAGATACTTTCACTTCTTTGTGGAAGTCACTAGGAGCCAGATAAAACCATTTGCACAGATATGGTCACATTTCCCAGTTCCCTTGTTTTGTGGGCTGAGGAATGACGTGATGAAGTCTTGTGGGCAAGTTATGCCATTTCAGGAGTGCCGCCGGGGCCCCAGCCGCTCGTGTGACACGGGTTACCAGACGCTGGTGCCATACGGCATCTCCTTGCCGCTACCCGAGAGAAGGGTCAGGGGACTGTCCCTCTGAGTTTGTGATCTGAGAAACTGATTCATTGCCCGGAACTGCAAGGGCAGCTGTTTCCCGACAGCAGACGCCTTGGACAACCATTTTGTGGTGGACCCTGAACCGAAGCCCGTTGGCACGCAGCCGGGTTGAGCCGCCCTGTTTGCAGCTGGTGGGTTGTGCCCGGCACACGGAGCGTGGCACAGCGAGAAAGAGGGTGACAAGGTACAAGGCCCACAAAGGCTTTTGGGCTGGCAGAGGCATGTGTGAGGGCATCCATGACACTTGTGGAGGTAGAGCAGGAGGGAGCCGGTGAAGACCCCAAGCAGTCAGCAATTTGACTGGACTCCTGCTGCCCAAAAATATCCTCTCTGACGGACTGCATCAAGCCCAAATGTTTCTTCTTTAGATCCTTTTAACTGCAAGGCATAGCTGTGAGCCGTGTTTCCCCTCGGTGCCCACCAGCAAACAGGATAACTTCAACCCATCACGTTTTCTCTTTTTTTCTCTTCCTTTTCTAGGTTGGTTTTCGAAAGAAATGTGTCCTCCATGTGTTAGGGCATGGGTTGACTCTTCTTGTGTACCTCTCTGTAAAGTGCGTGCAAGGAAGGTATTCAAAAACAAATCTTGGATTTAGTATGGTATACTTGACTGAGGTATTTTCCTAGGTTAGCAAAAGGGACACAAGATTTAAATTACTTATTTACTTTCATCAAATGTTCTCCTTTTAAATAGGTTGGTAAATCTACATCTTGAGAATGTGTTAGGAAAAGAAAATATTTGTCATCGTGACAATGGTGAGCTTTAAGCAAAACTCTTGAGTGAGCACTAAGTCATCACTCAAAATAAACCACAATTTGATTTCTGTAACTCTTTAAGGCCGAATTAATTACTTTATTACCTTGGGCAAAATCTCCTAGTTGTGGGTTTAAGCTAAAGCAAACATGCTACTTCCTTTCAGTCTGAAGCATTGGTAAGTAAAGATTCTTTGTTATTTTAATCTCATGATTCAATCTCCTGCCGCATTAATTTGGTGATTTGACTAATTGGTGGTTTAACCTATTATTAATGTTCCTCCATTAATTTCCTGATGCAATTTTAATGACATCTTGATGTCACTATTGAATTAAAGTCTGTTTAGTTTAAAAAAAAAGGAGAGGAGTAATTTTAGATGTGGTTATCTATTTGCTGAATTTTAATGTCTTTATTCATTCTAATAAAACTCACGGACGTATAGAGAGCTGTGTCTATTTAATATAGCAGATTGGGCTTTAATCCTGAGTCAAACAACTGATTCACCCAAGAATTTTTGTGGGTTTTACTCAAATAAACAGAGTTCATGGCATTGTTCTTAGCCCACTACTCTATCTGGAGGAGGTCCTACTCCAAAGATCACATGCAATGCATGTAAAGGCCTCTGAGTGAAAAAGCAGCTTCTGAGTCAGGAGATGGTGACCATGAATATTCCCTCTGGACTATGGCAAAGCAACAAAGCAGAAACTGAGTTCTTGGCTTTGCTACAGCTCATCCTAAGATTCCACACGTCTCTTCACTTCTTTGTGCCTCACTGCCTGCTCTTGACCCAAGTGAAATAGGCATCTCACTTCACTCCTTTCACCTTTTACATGTTCCATCTGTTGGTGATGCAAATATGTCAGAGCAGAGACCATTTTTCACCTACATTTATGGTCTTTACAGTGCTAGTTGGGATCTTGAAGGGCTGTGTGGCACAAATCAGTAACAGCAACTGTGTAATTAAAAACAGAGAATAAAAGACATGGTGGAACCAGAATAACTCATAGGTTGGAAACCCAAGAAAGAGTGACCCTACTGCTCCTGGAGACTTGTAACGGCTCTACTGGGTCATGCCTGCGTCACACCAACTCTGACGCAGAGGAGTGCGAGATGTTTCAGAAGAAATGGTAAGAAACGCCATGATGTGAACAGTCATCTCGTTCTCTAATTTATTTAGCAGTGTAGCACAACTCGCAGGGGATGAGCCACGCAGCTTGCCCAGCGGCAGATGTGGTGACAATGCGGTTCCAGCCATGCAGCACACGTGTGAAGCAGCCCCGCATCCCGGTCCCTCCTTGGCTAAAGAGACACTGAGGTCAAGGCACGGTTACCTAGCAACTAATGAGAGCTGATTAATCCATTTGTGGGCGTCACATGCCGCAGTGATGTATGCGAGCCTGTGCCTGCTTCTACTATTTGTGTAGTGGCAGGAAAAGCAAGTAACAATTACTGGTGAACGACATCAGTAGTGCTGACAACGGCATCATTAGATGTATAAATAATCACAGCCAACAGTGACTTTCCCTTTTCAATGTTAGCATCAGATTTTGAATTTCTAAACTGCGCTATTGTTTCTTTGAACAATTTGGTATAGATGGGCTTTAAATAGGAAGGGAATGGTCCTGGCAGATACAGGGCAGTTCAGTTTGTCCAGAAAGTGAGCTCTCTGCTTTCTAGTGGATTCCCTGCATAAGTAAAGCTTCCCCTAATCTTCAGTGTGTACACCACAAGTGCCTGACCAAAGGAGAGGAAAGTGAAACTTTTCTGAAAGCAATTCTTTGGAGTTTTAGGGGCCTCTGAAGAGTTAAATCAAAAAGAGGGTATTTTGTAGCGCATCTGCTTGCTGTCTGCAGCACATGCTCCAGAAGGGCAGTAGCTCACCCTGTCAATGTCTAATGAACTGTGCAGTTCCATATGATTTATCATTGCTGGTGTTCCACCAAGAATGATCAATAATATATTCTATATAATTTCTTTTTACTTCCAAATGCACCCAGCAGGGTAGAGGAACTTTTATTAAATTGTTGGAAAAAAGTAGAAACCCTTTCCATATTTTAACAGGGAAGACCTTAGCAGACTTGGTTTGCATTTTAAAGGCTTGAAGTCAAATGCAAAACCACCTTTCATGTACAGTTTGTTTATTTTTAAATAGAAGATCTCAGGAAAAAACCTAAGAATTTATACGTGGGAAAAAGACTTCAGAGCGAATAGTGTTAAAGGAGGAGGTAAAACTTTAAAGAATCTATTTTTTACCATTCAGTTTAGACAATAAAGCCAGAAAAGCAAACTTCCTGAGGCTCTGGAAAAAGTAACAAACAGCGAAGTTTGGCTGAGACCCAGCTGCAGTACAATGTTGCCCTGTTCCTCCTGCCCTTCATCTTCCCACTCCCTCAAATGCCCTGTGTGAGACCTTCCGTTTTCAGGCATTAATTTTGCATTTTTTTCCCGGGCTCAGGAGGATAATGGAATGCAAAATTGTCTCCCCTGAAACAACCAAATTGTTTTGGGGGCAGAAGTGAAGGGAGAAGGCCAGTTCTCTTGCTGAAAACCAGACCAATCTGAGCTATAACATTTTTTGCCTCTCTCTGTCATGATCACTTACCCTTCTCTGTCTTGTTTATTCTAACCACTGAGAAAATTGTGCTGGGGAAATTTTCTTCTGATTGGTGATTAGGAACAAAGGGAAGTTTGGACCGTCTTCCCCACTCATTCCTTTTCCTTTGTGCTAGGCTCTTACGCTTTCTCACCAGACTTTCCTGAGGCTTTTTCTTATGTGCTGCATTCACGCTCCCCAAATAACAAGGAGATTGGATGTTTGCTCCATGACCGAGGGTGTTTTGGAGCTGGAAACATGAGGTTTGTTTTCGTTTTCTAAATCTCTGAGGTCACCGACGGAGGACCATCGATAACTCCCTCTGCACAGACCTCTGAACACGGGAGCCAGAGCACGGGAGTACCCCAGACTGCCTTCATCCAGTGCGTTTAAACCCTAATTGACCTCTGGAGTTTAGGAGAGGCAGTTGGACAGTCAAGGAGAGGAGGATATAGAGGAGGTTTTAAAAGCAAGCAAAGATGCCTTTTACATACTGTTTAAAAGCCCTAACATCTTCTCGCTGAAGGCAAATGGCAGGACAGGTTCAGCTCCCCGTGGCTGTCCAGTCTCCCCACCACACACCAAGCAAACGTGGCAGAAAGGCCTTTAGAGCCTTTAGATGAAGGAAGAAGTGCTCCCACTGAATTTAATGTTGGGGGTTTTGGTATTTTTTTGAGAGAGTAGAACAGAAGGGGAAAGAAGCTGCTGTTTTGCTCCTGATGATTTATACAGGGAGCATTTACCTGAGAGGCAGTTGTGTATAAGCTGTTTAGCACAGTTTACTCTCTCACCTTCGCCAGAAGGAAAATGTTGCTGTAGGCACATAAAAAAAGGTGTCTGAAACCCCAGCGCTTAGAGAAATCATACTGGGGGGGAGGAGAAAAGAGAGGACATGGTGAGCCTGGACCATGTCGTGTGATTTAATTTTTTTTTTCTCCGCAGGGAATTTTTCTGCCCTTGCCTCACTTCTCTTTTTAGTGCAGCCTTCCCTCTCTCCCCATGGCCCCCACAGTCTATCGTCTCACCCAGCTTGCCCAGTTCCCTCCCCGGGAACTGATGCTGCTCTCTGGCTTCGGAAGTGGGAGGGGGCGAAGTGGTCCCATGCTGTGAGCATCCAGAGGCTGCTTGCAAAGACTTTGGCTTCTAACATGTTTACTAACCTCTGTGACCACTTCGGTCCATATAATGGTAACTTAAACGTAGCTGATGGACCTTCTTGTGTGGGAGAGGGATTTTTACTTAATTAAAAGGCGGCTTCTATTCTCAACTAGACACCTGGATCACTTTGCTTTGTCAGTGGTCACACCTCTGTCCTGAAACGTTATGTTTTTTGTTAAAACCTGTCCAGTAGATGGATGAGGAGGTTCTCTCAGTAAAGTCCTTTCATATAAGTATAACTAAGCACTGGGAGAACCTCTTCTGATGCCTGCTTGGTTACTTTAAGCAGTGGTTCCTTCATGCAAACCCACAATTAAGAAGAGCTTTAACCACTGGGTTGGTTCCCCTTGCTCTCCTTTTGTCTGGCCCTGTGAATCTGTCTGTTGTTATGAGTGTCCAAATTTCTTCAGTAGGAAGACCGAAAGCCCGGAGGTTGAGACAAGGATGCTTTTGGGCTAGAGTCTCAGACAGGGCCATATCAGCAGGTATCCAGAAGAAGCGTTTTCACTGTGCAATTACAAATGGCACATTTAGCAAAGGAATGACTTGCTTCTTCCCTGGGGAGTAAGAAAGACTCACTCTTAACCGGTAAGGCAAGTCTTCCCTGTGGACTGGAAGGGAATCACCAAAGTCTGTTTCACCCTTGGTGCAGCCAGAGGTTACATTGTGAACTTACCGTGCATCGCTCCTTGGTGCACCAAGGGGGGTTTACTCCGAAGGTGGTGAGCCTGCGAGAGACATCGACTTCTCAGGAGTCAGACGTGGTTCGTGTCTCCAGCTCCCCTCTAAGGCTCCCACATACCGGGTACCTACCTAGACTTGGTGGGGGCTAACACAGTGGATATTTTGTTTGGGATGACCCCACTCACCTCTTGACAAGTGTGGTCTCTCTGTTGTGTTATTCTGCCGTTTGCTTTGAGGGATAGGGAAGACGCCTTGCTTTGTGTTTGTGCGGTACATCTTACCCCATAGTTGGGTCCGTAAAACCAAATCAACAGCTTTGCTTTACTGACAGGGCAGCTGATAGGTTTTCAACCATGCTCTGGTTTTATGGAATGTCAGTCGCTGATCTGAGTTCATTTAAGTTTGACTTCCTTCTCAACTCTGTAATCTGTTTTTCTTTGTGCAATATTGATTTTTTTAGACTAGAGAGCCAAAATCAGTTAAAACCAAACAATTTTTGACACTTTGGACTTTCTGCTGTGGTACCAATTAATCACATGTTCATAAATATGCTAACACACAGGTCAGAAAGATGACATTAAAATTTAATGCATTTGGGGAAAATAAATTAAGAAGGTCTGCTGGAGAGGTTTTGCCATAGTTCTCTTCCCGCAGTCTGTCAGAGGATGCATAAACCTGTGACCTCTTTTGTACACAATTACAATATATCTCCTCTATCTAAAGCCAGATAATTACAAGGTTACATAGTCCCTTGGTGGGCTGAAGAAAAGGTTACTCTCATTTTCTTCTAAAGGCTTTAGAGTAACACTGTGCGCTGGAAAGGTGCACAGTGATTTAATCCGGTGTGAACGGAGAGGAGGGATGGTGTCTCTTGCCATTGCTGCTTAGTTATTAATGAAATGACAACCCTGAATTTATGTTTTAGTTAGCACAATCACTCTCCTTATGCACGCAGAGCATGTTGGTGGCTGCTCGCGTGGGCGTCAGGCTTCGGCTGCCGGCCATGTGCAAGGGGGGAATGGAGCGGGCCAGGAGAAATGAATATCCTTCTCAGGTTCTGCCCGTTCCTCTCCCCTTTAAGACTTGTCCATCCTCCCGGTTAAACAACGCCCAGTGTGCAGGTTTATCCGCAGGGATTAGCTGGAACCAATGCTCGGTGATTCCCACCAACATCTCCCTGGCGGACCCAGCAGCTTCTTCAGGATTTAAGCTGTAAGATTTTTAATGAAGTGCCTAAAACCAGTTGGGAAGATAACCTCCTGAATGGGCACCAGTACAGTGCAGTCAAACTGGACGGCTGCCAGATGGCAGAAAAATGGGTCAAACCCACCCCTGAGTAGTCAGCTGGATTGAACCTGGGAATTCCTTTGGAGCTGTATCTGAGAGGCGTGCCCAGTCCCTCTGCCTTCAGCATTAAAGCTGAAACCTGATGATGACTATGTAGAGTGATAACTTTACCCAGCACAGCCTTCATCCCTTCAAAGGCAGTCGGTCAGGCAGGGCGGTCAGCAGGCTCAAGCTGAGTCTGGGGCTTTGCTTCAGACCTGATGCTGACCAAAATGATCAAGCAAAATCTGAGGAGCAAGAGATGGCCATCTTTGGCTCCGAGGAAGAATCTGTTGCAGAATGGCCAGAGACCGCAGACACCCGTGTGCTACTGAATAGGTGGCAACAGCACAGGCGTAGCAACCGTGAATTTTTGGACAGGAAAAGAATAGGAAGTGATGGCAGCAGCTACAGATGGGCGAATGTGTTCACCTGTTATATGGCGCTGAAAATTTCAGAAGAAGAAAAGTTAATGTTTAAAGGCCTTTAAATCCATCAGCTCACCCACACCCAGTTTAATTTATCCCTCTGCTGTAACAATGCCAGCCACAAGATATGATGGCTTCCTCATTATGATGCACGATGCTCCAAATCTTTGCTCCCACAGAGACGGTGACCCTCTGTCCCAAGGCAAAATCCTCTTCTTTTTCTTGCCCCCACACCAATGCTCCTGAGCTCATGGAAGCAGTTTAGTGAAAGATGAGAAACACCTAGTACAAAGTCAGCAGCAATTACAGCCATCTGACAGCAGACCAGAACATCACGGGCGCCTGTGACAACCCTGTGAGCGCTGGGTTTGCTTCTGGGCAGCACTGACTGCCCTTTACTCTGAGCTTGTGGCAAAACTACAGGTCTGTAGGGCTCAGCAGGCCCGGCGGCTTTCTGTGCTGTGATCCTGGGATCTCGAAATGCTATTTAACACTTAGTGCAATCAGCGAGACCAATAATCAGAAATGTATCAAAAAAAAAAGAAAAAAAGAAACGAAAATCTTCTTTCCCTGGAGATTTTCTTGATATGTTCCACTGGTGACCCATCACCTGTCCTGCTGTCACGAAGTCAAGGCGGCGGTGCCCTGCAGTAAGGGGGATGCCCACTGGATGTCATGATTACTCCACAAAAGTGCAAACATGGTGTAATTTATCTAGCAGTCAAAATGTTATTCCTGAGAGGAAGCAATTTTAGGACCTCTGTTTTGTGTGGTTATTCTCTCTCTCTCTGTTTCAGCCTCTCGCCTATACACACGCGTAAATCCTCGGGTTTCTTGAACTGTGCAGAGTCAGTAAGCCATAGCTAAACCCCTGTGTCTGTTGAGTTACATGTGAACTGTGTGAAAACAAAACAACGACTTAAAGTTGCTCAAATAAATTACATAGAGGAAGACTGTTGCCACTGATTTCAGAACAAGTTAGTCACCCACATACCTTTGAAAATCACAGTCCTATTGCCATGATTAATGAGGGAGAGGGAGAGTCTGTAATTGCAATCAAATAGATCCAATCACTTAATTCAGTGATTAATGAGATGAACAAATTGTATGTGGGTCATCTCAGCTTTAGTCTCATGCCCTGTCTGTAAGTTCTTTACAGAGAGAAAGTAAATAAAGAATGAACCAAAAAAAAACCCCTACTTTCCCCCTACCTAAAACTCTTCTCCAGCCATCTGAATTCATAGTGCATGGAAAATAAAACTGTAAATGCATACATTCTGCAAATGTCACTAGTGGCTAGCTCTTATTTTAATTTACTATTTAAATGTATTAAATATAAAAGGAATCTTGTTAAATGTCATAATCATAATGACAATCCAAATGAAATTAGCTAGAAGAGTCAATTAGATTCAGAGGCCAAGCAGGAAGTAAAATGAGTCACCGGGAAAGGACGATCCCCCGGACGCCGCACAGCATGGATTACAGTCTTAAATGTCATGTGGAAATGAATACAGTGCTCATGTTCTCGCATTTAAGCGTAGGTTATTTGCTTAGTCTCCAGAAGGCAAGTTTTTATTTTTTTCTTGAAGGGTTAGGCAAACCTGCGGGCTAGGTAAACACAGAAATTGTGCAGCAGTAGCGGGCTGCCTGAATTGTAAGCGCACTGTTTGGATACACAAAGAGTGATTCGTAGAAGTGAAGCTGGCAGTTATGCAGAAATTATAAATGTTTTCAGTCATAGAATCATAGAATCGCAGAATAGTTTAGGTTGGAAAACACCTTTAAGATCACCAAGTCCAACTGATAACCTCGCACAGCCAAGCCCACCACTCAACCATGTCCCTAAGCACCACATCTACACATCTTTTAAATACCTCCAGGGATGGGGACTCCACCACCTCCCTGGG
>NW_009622551.1:29430-38664 GCF_000690535.1 Cariama cristata
TCTTCTCCAGACCAAACCCCCCCAGCTCCCTCAGCCGCTCCCCATCAGACTTGTGCTCCAGACCCTTCCCCACCTTCGTTGCCCTTCTCTGGACTCGCTCCAGCCCCTCAAGGTCTGTCTTGTGGTGAGGGGCCCAGAACTGAACACAGCACTCGAGGTGCGGCCTCACCAGTGCCCAGTGCAGGGGGACGATCGCTGCCCTCGTCCTGCTGGCCCACTATTGCTGATACAGTCCTCTTATTTTCAGTGTCAAAATAAATGGTATTCAGGTGTGACCAGAAGGGAGAAAAGAAGTGGAAAAGAAATGCATTTGTGAACAGGTTAGATAAACTGTTTTCATTTAATGAAGATACAATATTAGTTCTTTTTTTCTCTGTCTCTGGCTTTACTTTCCTGAAATGTTGGTGGAGGCAGTTCCATGATCTTCCTCTATATGTACGTTGACCATTCCTACCAGCACTGCTATCTCCAATAACAGGGCTACAGACCTCAGCAACAGATATTTTCCTTATTGGCCTATCTCATGTAGTTTTATGTCTTGTCATTTTTATGGACTGTCCAGGTACTTACTCTTTGGTCAAGGTATTTTTCAAGATCAGCTTTCTGGTTTGCATTTTACTGTCATATTTATTCAACAACTTCAGATTATGATTATGTTGTTATGAGTCTTTTCTGTCACTCAGTCACTAATATTTTGCACCTATCTGCAGTAGAAGGAGGTCAAAGTAAAGGTACAAGATTAACTCATAGCTTCCAGATAACTTCAGAACTACTTCAAGGGTGACAGAATACAATTTAAACATGATGTAAGTTAAAACTAGAAAAGGCCTTATGGTTTCTAAAATACACAGCATGCAAACATTATTCCTATCTTGTGCCTCTCTCCCATTAACTTGCAGTTCATATTAGGACTTCTCTTATCTTGGTCTCATGTTTCTTTAGTCTCAACATGAAAGATTATGAAGGACAAAAGGAGAATAGCAAGTTCACCAAGTGAAAGTGACTCTTGATTACTAAAATTTCTGGTGAATTATTATCTTTTACAGCACAATTCCTCAGGGCACTAAAAACATGAGCAATGACTTGGCAGTTTAACGTTTTAACTATTTTACCCTTGCTTTGAACAGAGCAGATGAGGTTTTTTTGTTGCGGGAAGCAGAAAGGAGAAGCTCCACTGGGTTGACCCAGGCATCAAGCAAAGACCTGTTCTCCTTCAAGAAGTGGCCAAGGGTCTCTAGTGTCTGGGCCTCCCAACAGTTCTGTGCCTCTCCTGGGTCTGCTCCGTTCGTTTTTGGGATGGAGTGGTCGGGAAAGCTGTGGGTAAATCGTGGTTTTGCGCTATGCCGTAGTGATGTTTTGCGCTTGTTTTCATTCTCTTCCTCCTATTCTGTCTTTTTTGCCTTTCTGACTACTAAACATTGAGCTGACATTTCAAGAAATTATCCAGAGTTATTCTGAGACCTCTTTCATGAATTGTTAATGTAGAGCCCATCATTGCATATGTATAGTTAGCATTGTTATTTTGCCATGTGCATTACTTTGCATTTATTGACATTGAATCTCTTCTGCCATTTATTACCCCATTACTCAGTATCATGAGAGCTTTCTGTGAGTCTTTGTGGTCAGTTTTAGGTTTGATTTTCCTAAGCACTTTTCTACCAGCTGAAAATTTGCCACCTCACTAAAAGAGATTCATAACATTAATAATAACGAACAGACTTCTACATTTCCTTTATGAATATATGATGAGCAGAGCTGGCTCTAGCCCTGAAACTTCCTTCCTGTGGGATAACCTCCTCCCACTGTAAAAACAGACCAGCCACAATTTTTGACTGCTCAGCTTTTAAAGTAACGATTACTGATTAGTGGGCTCTCTCTCTCTTCTTCCATGACAGTTTAATATCTTTAAGAGCTTTTAGCGCCCAAACTTTTCAAAAGCTTTTTGGAAATTCAGGTACATGTTATAAGCATGTCACTCCTCTCCACATGCTCACTGTTCTCAGAGCATCAATAGCCTTTTGAAGCATTTCTTTCCCTTAAAAAACCATGTTGGATCTTACTTTTCTCCAATATATCTATGTGTTACTTACCACAAAGCTACCACTATTGAGGTCACTATGCCATCTGGGCTCACTGCATGGTAGCCATCACCGTCAGTGAAGCTCTTAGAAATCGTGATCCCATTCTCTGACTTTTATTTCTCCTCTACAGACACCCATCTAAACCATGGATTAAAAGCTACCAGACTTCATAGTTTAGCAGTGTTGTGCCTCTGCTCCTCCAATATCCTGGGTGAAGACCGTCTGATCCTCTCAGTTTCTCATGATTCTTTCTGTTTATGACACTCTGGGTTGGGATTGTTTCCTGGGCTCATCTCCATGAGGAAGAGCTCTGGTGTCAGCAGGTCCCATAGCTCCTATAGGAGGGACACCATGGAGAAGAGTTAATTCAGCTTTTCTCCTTCAGATTAATTTTCCTTGAGTATTCCTTTTAGATATAAGTAGGACTTTTCAGCCTGGCTTGTTCTCTGGCAGTCTTCCAGATACTGTTCAGAAAAGTTAGTATTTTTGATTTTTTAGTTCTTTAATAAGTTATTTTTCCCAGTCTTTTAGACCAATCTGATAAGGTTTTATAGACAACTTCTTAGAATTTAAGCTGGTTTTTATTTTTCTCGTTCAGGCCTTTTTTTTTTTTTCTTTAAAGATCCCTTTTTATCACTAATGGCAGCATTTTTGCTGCCATTTAACGCTGTTGGCTTTTACTGTTGTCAGATGGTAATCTGTTCTCATAGGCAATGCATTCTGAGCCTCTAATGGGTAATCTATAAAGCATTCCATAAATTTGGCCTCCTACATGCGTTTTGTGCCTTTGCCAGTCCATTGAAGGACTTTCTGTGTAACCTTCTCATTCTCCTCTCTGAAACTAAATACTCCCATGGGTCTTCTGTATTTTGAGTACCTTTAACGTACCTTACAGTTACTAACCTAGGGTGGCTGTTTGAGACTGACATCATGGGACAGCTACTGTGTCTTGCTTGGGTTAAAATCTTGACAGGAGAGAACTGGTTTATCTGACCCGTTGGTTCAGAAGTAGGGATTAATGTTGCCTAACAATATGGTTGCAGTATCTCACCTGAGCATGAATTTACTTAGGTCATAAGGGGCCGGACTAGACTATTTGTACCGCCATTCCCATGGTGGGTTGACCCTGGCCAGCAGCCCAACACCCACCCAACATCTCTCTTAATCCCCTGTCCCATGGGCTGAGGGAAAACAGAAAGAAGGTGAGAAGGCTCGTGGATGAAGGTAATGACAGTTTGACAGGGAAAGGAAAAGCTGAGAGCACAAGCAAAGCAAAAAGAGGAATTTATTCACTACTTCGCATTGGTAGGCAGATGTCCAGCCACTTCCAGCAAAGCAGGACCTCAGCACGTGCGATGGTTTGCTTGGAAAGACAAATACCGTAACCACAAATGCCTGCCTTTCCTCCTCCCTTCCTTGAGCTTTCATTGCTGAGAATGATGCTATATGGTATGGAATATCCCTTTGGGCAGCTCATGTCAGCTGTCCTGGCTGTGTCCTTCCCAGTCTCTTACCCACTCCTGACCTGCTTGCTTTGGGAGGAGGACAGAAGAGAGAAAGCCTTGACACTGTGTGAGCACTGTTTCAGCAATAGCCAAAACATTGGTGTGTTACCAGCACTGTTTTAACCACAAATCCAAAGCACAGCACCATACCTACTGCTATAAGTTCATGCCAGCCAGACCAGGTGCAGTCTCCACCCCTTATTCCGTACCATTCACATCACACCTAAATCCCACTCTATCTGATGTGTCCAAGTATCTGTCCAATTAAAGTTTAATTTCTTCCAATCTAAGTACTCATGTTAATGCAGCTCATCTGTTGGTCCAGTAGATCACAGGTTTCAGGTGCCAGCACATGGACATCTGGGACATTTAAAGGATATCAGGAGCGGTGGGTGACAAACAGGCAGTGTCAGCACAGCACTGACAGGCATGGAAGTAGAGAAGAGGGTTGCTCAGCTGTGTGCCCAGGTGGTGTTGGAGGCTCTGCAGGCTCTGCCTCTTGGACTACCCAGGAGCAGGCATGGGCTCAGCCCCTGGCAGGCGGTCATCCTCGCTGGTACACGGTTGGCATGCTCTCTGGATCGGCCTCAGCATCGGGATTTTCCTTTCCTTGCACGTGCTTTATCAGGAAACAAAAAGCCTGTCTTGGGGCTGATAACTCTGCTGAGGCAGTGGGTCCCAGACGTTTGAAGTCTGGGCACTGCACTGGCGAGCTGAACAATGCATGTTAAAAAGCAGGACCCTGGTATGTCTTCTGTCCACCAAAACATATCGTCCTGGCAAATGAGTCTAGAGAATTGCTAGTGTGTCTCTGTAATATGGGAAAGCAAAACACACAGAGATGCAGATACAGACATTTTATCCAAAACAAATGGGCTGAAGAGCAAAATTGCTCATCAGAGTAATCAACTTTAAAGAGTCCTTCTTTTCTCGACGTCAATCCTTGTTCACTTATTGCACTTAAGTGATTTTAAAAACATCAGTGTAACTTCTCTATGCCTACTCTTGTTAATTTTCTTTAAGTACAGTAAAATAACTTTTTATTGCTTGCACAATTCCCTGAACAATTGCATTTTCTTTGTCACACTTCCTTGGCAAGTAAAACTGCCTGAGCGGTGAGTGTTGGGTAAATTAGTATCATTCACAAGATCATTTTGCACTTTGGAGTGTCAAATGTTGTTTGACTAAGTAAACTTCTTCCCTGTTGTTGTTGTTGGATGTGGGAGGAAGGGAGAAGATAAGTAAATTTTCGTAATAAAAGAGTTAGACACACTTTTGAATGTCAGTTTTATATATGTTGATAAAACCTGCAGACACAAATCTGCTTCTGACTGTGATTTCACCAGTGTGCCATAACTTCCCACACTATCTAATGAACAAGCACAAAGGGAATAATAGGCCTATTGATTTAAATCTTATTTAACAAAACAAAAAAATATTGGTGACAGTGTGCAATTCCAGGGGGAACGCTAGGATAAAAAGGAACTATAGGCAGGAAGCAGGATGGGGTTCTCAAATGTCTGTGTTGCACAATGCCAGGGATTTACTTTTGGGGTGACTCAGCTTAACCCGTGGGGCAAGCTCTGTCCGGAGGTGCCGTGCCTGGTTGTCAAGGTCGTGGGCTCTGCAGGAGAGGATGGCAGCTCCCCTGCTGCCTGCCTGAGCTCTCTAACTGCAAAACCAGGGGATGGGTGATGGGGGGGATGGATTTGCTCCGGGGCCTCCTGCCTTACCGCGTGGCCCCAGCGCAGCTCGCCCTGGCAGTGAGCGCACCATGGCAGGTGCTCCAGGGTCCCGTGCTTTGGATGTGGCCTGAAGGGATCATATTCAGGAGCTTAAATTCTCCCGATAGCCTGTGGAAGGAGGGAGACTAAACCTCTGTGAGTTTAACTGTCAAACACAGATTAGATACTCGCATTAGATGGAGTGACTACTTCCACAGCAGTATGACAGATCTATCTTCCTCCAAATCCCACTTTTGGGCAGCTTCAGGGTGAAACGCTGGCATCTGATGTAGTGGCATTCTGTTCGGAGTCACCCAGAGGCACAAAACTCAGCTTTCAGAGAATAAGATCCAAAATACTGCCCTGGCAATTTCCAGCCGATAAGACACGCTATGTGAGAGTATAGAGATGGGGGAGGCAGGCTTATGAGTGCAGACTTATGATTGTGGGAGATCATATTTATTATGTCACTGGTGCCTTTCCTGACATAGGTTAAATATTTCTTTTTGATGCCAGGTAACACAGACAAAAAACGTGCAGCAGAAGGGACGCTGATTAATAAATGTGTGTAGCTTAGAATGACTCGGCTGCATTTCCTTCCCCGCAGTGAAGGGTAACACTGGTGTGATGGAGGAAGGCAGGAGGATGTACTTTATTAATGATTAGTAAAGGGCAGAATTTTAGATTTTACAACTGACATGGGCTCCTGAAGTCTGCTAATTAAACCATCTGAAGATGTGATCAAAGGCATTTAATGTGGAGATTGCTTAGCAAGATGAGGATAATTAGATGAAGGCTACTAATGATTCACTTCTGCAGAGTGTAACCTAGTACCGCTGTCTAAAAAGTGACACTGCCTGCAAATCCTGTGGTTCGTGTTCCTCAGCGTAACAGTCTAATGAGTAAATTCCAAGTACAGATCAGGCCAGGAACAAGCCTTGTATTTTACTTCACAGTAAGTATAGACTGTTTGATGTGGAGAATAGCAAAGACATGGTTTAAACCCAGTGCTCTTCACTGGCTGGAGTGGTGCCTCGGTTTGGGTGGCTAGAGCCAAGGGAGGTGACTCCTGCAGCTAACGTGGGCTGTACCTGGGACCGAATCAGCACAAATCGCTGCGGCTGCAATCCTGTCCCTGTCTCCTTTGGCTGCTGCCTTCATATCAGACTCCTGGGCTTGCTTTTCCTTTTGTACTCCCCTGAGCCTCAGAGCTGAAACCCCCTTTCTCAGCGGCTCTAGTCCTCTGGAGAGGGGTGGTCACCTCTGCACCCCACAGACCTGGGCTGGAAAGCTGACCGGTGGAAAAGGGCCTGGGGGTGTTTGTTGACAGCCAGCTGAACATGAGCCAGCAGTGTGCCCAGGTGGCCAAGAAGGCCACTGACATCCTGGCTTGTATCAGCAATGGTGTGGCCAGCAGGACCAGGGCAGTGATCGTCCCCCTGTGCCCAGCACTGGTGAGGCCGCACCTCGAGTGCTGTGTCCAGTTCTGGGCCCCTCACCACAAGACAGACCTTGAGGTGCTGGAGCGAGTCCAGAGAAGGGCAACGAAGGTGGGGAAGGGTCTGGAGCACAAGTCTGATGGGGAGCGGCTGAGGGAGCTGGGGGGGTTTGGTCTGGAGAAGACCCAGCGGTCCCACTGCACTGCTGTGGCTTTGTGCTTCTGTCTGACCCTACAGCGACAGGGTAAGTAGGTAGGCTGTAACTGCGGCTTAAGTGTTCAAAGAAACAAAATCACTTTTGGTGGGCTAAGATGGAAGTAAGATGACAGGCAGGTCAAAATGGATAGAAAATAAATGAAAGAAATCCAAGCTGGATTTATCAGAAACTAAAACTTAGAAGGGAGGGGGAAAGAAAAAGCAATATAGAATGAGAAGCTGGCAAGCCAGAATTGGAGTAGAACATAAATTCCAGAGATCAGAAAGCCAAAAGAAATTTAATGTTTTAGAAACAGAACAGTGATAATGGAAGATCTGCTAAATACCCCAAAATATCAAAGGGAGCAAATAATTCCTATTTTGGAGGGGTTCTCGTAGTTTCTGGTGGATCAGTAATTAGACCTGACTAGTTCTAAATCAGCATGTCTTGCTCCCAATTTTGTTATTGATATTCATCTTCTGTTCTGAAATGGAATAAACATGGCAAATTTCAAGTGTCTGTGGAAAACTACAGTCTTCAGCATTGGTTCCCTCTTGATTGATATGCTTCAGATGAATGTTTACATTATTAATTTTTACAGTGCCACAGGATGTAACAAAACATTCTACAATGCTACAAATAAAATGAAACGAAAAATCAATTTTAATACAAAAATGAAAATGTTTCCTTTAAAAATGCTCTGTTTTCCCTACCCAACCAAATGCTTACAGAAATGAACATGTTTCTACAAAATATTTAGTTTCAACTTATCAGCAGTGGAAATTTGCTTCATCAGGAGCTGACCAGCTTTGTTATTGATTCACTCAAGGAAAGAACACAGAGGAAAAACCCAGCAACTGATTTACTACTGCTTTTTGCTACTGGGCATTCGTTTACATTTATAGACAGAAAGTACGAAGTACACATACCTACACAAACCCAGGCAGGTAGCATTCAGAATGCAGTTTAGATCCCTGCGGTACAGGTGTAAATAGCTACACAAAGAGCAAGGCAATAGGGAAGCAAGTACAATATTTGTGTTATCCATGAAAATGCAGAATTCGTATGATTTGGGGTTAATTGTCCATGCACTGTATCTGGTATTCATCTGTTTTGAGAGTTCACCTGCTTTCACCTTAATTGCTAAAGAGATACTATGTCTCAGCAAGGATAAAGACCATTTTCTTTGTATGTTGTTAATAAGAAACAAAGTGCAAAAAAATAGAAATGAAAAGGTGTTCCCCTTGGGAATAAAACCCCTCAGCAGTTGTAAATCTCTCTGCGGTTGGGGATGGTGATATGTCAAAAGGGTAGAGAATTTCCTCTAACATCAGAGAATGAGCAAGCACTGCGTTTCAATGCTCATGCATTTAGCAAATAGATCACACATGGTTCTCTGGATAAAAACAAAAGAAGTAATTAATTGCAAATTACATGGTGATAGCAACTTCTGTTGAGAACTCGGCTGAATTTTCTCGTGTTTAGTAGCTCTCCATCCCACAGTGCCCTCTTCTGAGATATAGGAAAGTCTGAAAATGATGGGAAGAGGCGCAAGCTCTCAAAGCCTTTCCGGTCCAGCCTTGCTCAGCGCTCTCTCTCTTGCTGCTTAGGGTGGGCTCCTCGGAACCCAGAAGTGCAGACACAGAGACGGTTTTAAAAGACATCCCTATGGAATCTGTATTTTGCTTTCCTTCCATTTTTTAGCCTTTCCTGTCCTTTATTTCGTATCAGAGACGGTTGTGCTTTGCATTTTTAACTCAGGTTGGGTTAACTTTGTGCAGGAGTTAACAGGGCTCATTGAAAGAGCTATAAACTTGATTTGAAAGGGATAAAACCAGGCTCAGTAGAGATAAGCCCGGGGGTGGCACGCCAATGTTTGAGGGACGGTGTGCTAGCAAGGTCCTTTGGTCTGCTGTCTCAGTGGAGGTAAGGGATGGAGATCCATGTGGCAGCAAAGATGCAAGGGTTATTGATGTGTTAGAAAGCACGGAAGCGCCTGAGAATGGTCACAGAGGAATTAGGGCTTCTCCCCCAGAAAAGGTGTCTGGATCAACAGCCCAACTGAAGTGCATCTACACCAGTACACGCAGCATGGGCAGCAAACAGGACAAAGTGGAAACAATTGTGTGACAGGAAAACCATGACATGGTAGCCATCACAGAAACTTGGTGGGGTGACTCACACAACTGGAGTGCTACAATGGATGGCTGTAAACTCTTCAGAAGGGACAGGCAAGGAAGGAGAGGCAATGAGGTAGCCTTGATGTTAGGGAGTGTTTTGATTGTCTAG
>NW_009622552.1:0-248 GCF_000690535.1 Cariama cristata
ACATCCCCTCCTCTCCCCCCGTTTTCGTGCCGATTCGTAAGGAACCGGTGGATCAAGTTTTTCTCTCTCTCTCTCCCCCTCCCCGCTGGTTAATCGCATTGCTGTAGCACCGGCTGACCTCCCTCCCTCCCTCTCCCTCTCTTTTTTTTTGTTCTTCATCTTCCTTCAAAGTATGTGCCATTCCTGAGCGAGTTTCCCCGCCGGCTCATCCCCGGGGTTGCCCGGCTCCGCATGCCCCACCTGTAAGT
>NW_009622552.1:292-632 GCF_000690535.1 Cariama cristata
ATCTCACTTTCTTTCTCTCTTTTTAAAAAATATTTTTAAAACTTTCCTCATCTTGCGATGTCTTCAGCCCGAGCAAAACTCTCTCTCTCTCCTTTCGTTGTGGAGAGGGGAGGCTTAGCAGCTGGGATTTGCCATCACCAGCCTAAAAATGGTGACCAAACTTTTTCTTTCCCCCCTCCTCCTCTTCCTCCTCTTCCTCCTCCCCCCCTTGAAGAAATAAAAAAATAAAAATCAAACCGTGTTTTAATTTCGGTTATGGATGTTTCTGTGTTTCTTTTTGTCTTCCTTTCCCTTCCTCCTCCCTTCCTCCCCTTTCTTTCCTTCCACTTCATTGGCTGGG
>NW_009622552.1:650-15865 GCF_000690535.1 Cariama cristata
TGATGTTTCTTTCTTTTTCTCAGTGTGTGCCTGCCTACCTGGACTAGGGGGAAGATAAGGTAATTTTGAAGGGCTTGAGGAAGCGGCTTACCTGTTTTGAAAACTTTTTTTTGAGATTTCTTCTTAAGAGTCGTGTGAAAATCAGTAATTGATGAGAGTTTGGTATCAGCTGGGCAGGTTGAAATTTAAGTGTTATGTGCTGAATGCCTTGGGAATTTGATCTGCTTTATACCAAAGAAGAGCACAGAGAAAAGTATTTATTTATTGGGGGAAAGGCGGGCAGGGGGGGGGGAAAGGAAAGCGGGTTAAGGGAGGGGGAGGGAAGTGGTTTTGGAGACAAGAAGTGAAGCTGCCTGTTTTCCAGTAAGTAATGGAGAAATTCCAGGAGCCAGGGCTAAATATACTTGGCGATCAATACAGAAATGGCTCATTGTGAATAATTTAGCTGCCTGGTGCAGTGAGAGTTTTGAAACTAAAGGCAAAAAAGAGGCCGTGGAGGGAGAGAGGAAATAAAATTCTCCTCTGGTCATGTCAGATTCTTAACTTTTCCACTTAAAAGAACATAGTTATGATTATTGATCTCTTTTTTTTTTTTTTTTTTTTTTCTCTCTCCCCCTCAATATATATCAAATGATAGCTAGGGGGTGTCATTCTATACAGTTACTTGGGTTTCTGGAAAGTAATAGCTTGTTCTGTGTCAGCAAAGCGCTTCCAGAAACTTTAAGATTGTTTCACACCACAAAATGCATGATCTGGGAGTATTAAGTGTGATGTTTGGCCTCATGCTGTGGCAGATAAACAGGGTTAGCGTGAACAGGTGTGTGTACAGGTGTGTGTGCTTGTACGGTGGTGTGAGACAGAGTTACAACAACTCTCTCGAAGGGGAACGGGCACGGGAGGGCTTTATTTTGTTTAGGTCAGGATGGAGTCTCTTAGAGCGTGTGTGAAAAGAACAAGTGTTAATAGCATCCATCTCCTCAAAGTCTCTTCTGGCTGTGAGAGCTGATGATTGATAAAGCTTTACCATCCTGGCTTGAAGAAAACAAATCGAAAGTCAGGGGAAAAAACTCGGGGGGGGGAAAGAGAGGGGTATGGTCAGACCAAGATGATCCCAGTGCCGCCTGCCCATGAGGCAGCTGACTTTCTCTGCTCACATAATTTGCAGGAAGAGTTCAGTGATTTGCAAATGAGCACATGCAGTACACTTGTGTGTTTCTCTGGGCAATGGTTGCAACAGCGGTAAAATGGGCAACTACTTAGGGCTTTAAGTGGGTTTAATCATTTAATAGTTGATACTGACAGGCGTCTTTGAGGGTGTACTTTTCTGCCTTGCAGCACTGCACTTTGACTATGGAAGCAGAGGCTGCTGATGGATATATAACATGTAAGTAGTCCTTTCCTTTGATTATTCTGAATTACTTTTCTTTTCCCAGTATCCTTTCAATAATGCAGACACCTGAAACTTTAGCTTCCTTGTGTATGGTCTTTGCGTTGAGACGACACTGAATTAATAGCATTTAAACGTAAACTTTGCGTATCACTGAAAAATGCATGGGGGTGGGTGCGTGGATGAGTACCTCTAGGTTTAAATATTTGCTGAGGATGAATGAACTTTGCAAATGAGAGGGAGTTCGTCTTCAGAAATTCGCGTTGCAGCCAAAAACTTTTTGTGCCTTTCACTCTGCATTTCTCCTGTTTTCTGTGTGAGGGTTTGTCTAAGTGCTTTGTTTAACTGTCAGTTAACCCAGAGCTTTGGGGGGAAGGTCCGTACTGTTTCAGTCTTCTCCTGCCCAGCCTGGATTCTCGGTGTCTGCAAATGGAAAAGTAATCCTAACTTCTCCTGAGACAAAGCAGCTGGGGCAAGGTTTGGTACAGGCGTGTGTGTAAAAGACTGGTGACAGTAGGTTTGAGGGGGCTCTTAAAATCTGTTCATCACATATTTTTACTTGTGGTCACTGAGAGTCCAGTTTTTACAGGCTCTGGAAGACCCCACCAGAAAAAGAGGGAAGGGCAGGGGCGAAGGGAGCAAGCTGATTGTATTTCTTAATAGTCCTGTTGCTCTGCTGAAGCAGGGGATGGAAACTTACGGGGGGCTTGTTTTGTGCGAGCAGGTGACAACGAGCTTTCGCCTGAAAGGGAGCACTCCGGCATGGCCATCGACCTCACCTCCAGCACACCCAATGGGCAGCATACCTCCCCCAGTCACATGGCAAGCAGTAAGTCTCTTCTTAAGCCTGTTTCTCTCTAGCACCGGGTTTGGGTTAGTCTGGTCCTCCGGGTCCTCGGCTTGCTTACTGGGTCTTAACCGCTCCTGTAGGCGTTGCTAATAAGAGAAGGACAGGGTAGTTTTGGTGGTTTTTCTTGTGGTGGTTTGGTTTTTGTGTTGTTTTTTTTTTTTTTTTCTTTTCTCCCCCCTCTTTTCTTTCTTGTTCATGCTGGTGTCTCATCTAAACATGGACGGGATTACTAGTCTGAACTATCCCAAGGTGGCATTTGAGAGCTGGTCCTTACCTGTTCCAGGTAGGAAAACACTAGGCTTGACATGTGCAGGTTTTGTTTCGTCGGGTTTTGAAATCCAAATGGAAATTGTTGTTATTATTATGATTACTTACTGTGCTTCCTAAAACAGCTTGAAGTAGTTTTATTTGAAAACAAACACCTTTTATTTACAAAAATGGCTTTACTCTGGCAAAACTATAAAGTTAAAATATCTGGGTTTGATGACAGGTTGTATTTTACTATTCCATATAGAAACTTCAGCGTCCTATTCGTTACCTCAGCTTTGCCTTGGCAAGTCCGAAAGTGGCTGGGGTAATTGGAAGTTTATGGCACTTGGAAGCTGACTCTCTAACAAACTGAAAGGATTTTGTTTTAGAATGTCGGGGGAAAAATTGAGAAAATGTAGAGATTTGGGGGTCTACTGAGAGTGTCAAGTGCTGATAATATTTTTATAATTATTTTCGTGCTATATTTTGGGGGTGGATAAATGCATTTTACACACATTTTAAAAACCCAACATCCTTCCTTTTCTGTGCGTGTGTGTGAGTACCATAGCTTGTTTTACTGTTGGTTACAATGTTACATCAAGAGAATTACCTTAAAGTACCTTTGTGCTTGTATTCAGAAATAATGTAACATGCTTTGCTTCCGATATACTTTCTGAGGGTTCCTCTCAACGTGATACTAATTTTCTTTGTAGTCTGTGTAGTATAGATGCGTATTCATCTTTTTAAACTGAGTGTTTGTATAGTACCCCACCGAAAACTGTGAAAGAAAAGAGAGCTTTTTGGAGTTGCTTACTTTAGAATACAGAGTGTATTGCCTTCAGAGTCTTTCTTACTGAGAGAAACACGTTACTTTCCATTAAGAATTCTTCTTTCTTCCTGCAAATTACGAGTAAAACGCACTTTTTATGAGCCTTTAAAACTGAGGGTTATTATGAAGATCTCCCAATTATATACATGTTGCTAGAGAATATGATTGCTAATACTCTGGACTGAACTTTATATGACAACCGATCATAATTCAGCATCTTTAGACAATTCCAATCCTGCTGCACTGGGATTCTGATATATTTTATTATGTTGTAAAAGTTTTACTACTCACTTTCTTCATTTTCTTTGTTTCCTTTTTATTAATGGGAAGGCTTCATTGGAAGGGAAAAAATCTCCCTGTTTTAAATCATCTTTATAATCTAGACTAAAAACCAGAGTCAAATTAGGGAATAAAAAGATCTAGGATGAAGTCATGCAAAAATACTTTAACACATTCAGTATTTTCATGTTCATTGTGTTAACATTTGCAATGGTTTTTAAGCTTCATTAGTTCTTGCAACACACATGTATCTGCAGCCTTGGTGCATATCTTATTTTTTTTTTTAGATGTGTTTTTTGATCTCTCACAGGTGTCTCAACAGTTTTCATCACTGCTGCTCTGTGTTAAACATGTGCTGCTGTTGAAAAATTAGGGGCTCTGCCAGGGTGTCCAAAGCCAAGCAAAACTCGAGATTCTTAAATTTGTTGTAATTTATTTACTCTTTGCAGGCATAAGAATGTTGTGCAGAGGGGCAGTTTGTTCTGTCTTAAACATGGAAAGTATTGATTAGAGGTTGTTGGCTTTTGTGGCAGCTGTTACGTTGGTTCATTTAAGGTTTTTGGCCAAGTCCTGAATCTGGCATGTGTAGACTAAATCGCCAGGCTGTGCTTTAGAGCTTTCCACCTGTTTTGCAGGGTACAGGAAATCCTTTATAAAGGTTCAGTAACCCAGGGGCCTGCGACCTCTTTTTTTTCTCTTTTTTTCTTTTTTTTTGTTGTTATATTTTTAAAGGCGAGGTGGGAGAGTAAGGAGAAATAGCTGTTTGAAATATTTTGTATGACTTTGGTAGCTCCCAATGGATTGATCCATCATCCGTTGTTGTGGAGGAAGCGGCTGCATTGTATTTCAGTATGGTTTAATTTCTAGTGGAGTCACCAGAGACTCATCGACTGTTGGCCCGCTGTTACAGTGAAGCCCAGAGCATGTCATTCTGGCTGGGCACGGTTTACTAATGGAGGCGGTGGTACGTAAGGTGGTACCTGGATCAGACCCCAAATATTTTGCTCCTGGTTTTGTTGCCAGTCACCCCCAGAAAGTGGACGGCCCTATTTATGTGTGCGCTCAGGATGTGCACCTGCAGGGTAGAGATCTAAGTTTTGACCTTTGTTCTTGCGTTCCATTGAATCGTTTTGAACCACAGCTCTTAATTTAGTCTTAATTTGTGTCTGGCTCAAACAGAGACAAAACCATAAGAAGCAAATTTCTTGGATCTGTACCGAAATGACTGAGCAGTGCTCTCCCAGCAACAGTAAAATATGTGCTGGGCAAAGAGTTTTCTATGTTCGCTAGCCCCTGGCAGTCTGTGTTAGTAGGAGTGCTGGCTGGGCTACTGATGTTTTCAGGTTCTATTCCAAAAGGTTTCGGGTTAAGTATTTTGGCTTGTGTTGGAGAGCTGTCTACTGCATCCTTTAACCTATTATCGTTTTCAAGTATCTAGATGGTTTCTGTAGGTTATGGTTGGGGCTGACACTCAATTTTCCTTGTGAATGAGGTGATCCTGAAAGATAAATCACAGCAAATCGCCTGTCATAGCTAACTAATGATCTTACATGTACCTTACGGTATGTATCTGCCTTTAGCAGCATACTGTATGTATGTTGGCAGATGCTCTGTTCTAAAATACTTTACTGTAGTTTTACATAAGCAAAGATTTAAAAGACATTTGAGTAGTCAGACTGAATAGGTTGATAGATCATCTCACTTTCCTCTACAGCAAGACAAATTAGCACTATACCTGCTGACTACAGATGATACATTTACATAGTCCCAAATCTGGAAGTCCAGATTTACTTCTGATCTTCTGTAGGAAAACTCTTACAAAGGCTGACAGCCAGAGCTGGGCGTTGAAGGCCTGCTCAGTTAACTTTGTGTTGGTACTAGAGAGCTCCCTGCATGGCCCTAAGCCCTCCTGTAGACCCCACCGAGTTCAAGGGAGTCTGTCGTCTTGTCTTCGGCGAATGTTGAACTGGGCTCTAAGTGATCAGGAACCTCCAAATAGGAACTGGCATGTTAATTAAAGGCTGATGGGGAAATCCTTATAAAAGAGGCTTTAAAAAGAAGTAATTCCCCATCACGTCCTCATAGTACCACACTGAGTTCTTACTATAGTTGTTAGAGATAAGTTTTTTGTGGTTGTTTGGGTTTTTTTTCCCTGTAGGTTAAAATGGACTTAGAAGAATGTCCCCTTTAGAAGCTGCAGGGGTGCAGTTGTTCGATTAGTTGACTTGATGACCGCTTTCTATAGGATGAAGGATACTTCTCTAAGACCACTTACTTGGTATCATACGGAAAATAATAACGGCAGCCATTAGCATCCGACAGTCAGTGACAGAGGAAACTTCCTCTTAAATTAGTGACTTTACAGTGAGTGTTCCAGATAACTTTCTTATCTTTGCTTTTGTAGACAAAAGGAGCCCTTAAACGAAACAGAGTCAGAACAATCATAAATATCAAACCCAACATCTGATGTTTGAAACTGATTAAAATTGTGGTACGCTTTCAAGATGTGTTTATAGTAGCTTAAAGTGTTACTAAGTTATGAGAAATAATTTATTAAGAAAATAAACATTGTCAACTGACTGTTGCTGAAAATGGTGAGGTGATTGCATTTTCTCTGTGGTGGGGAATGATCGCACTGTCTGACAACAGTACTAAGTGTGAGTGATTTCAGCAGCAGTATTTAAAGAGAACTTGGGCAAGGTCTTATAGTGTAGCCAATACTGTATTCCCAGTGATCAGGGTAGACTGGGTTGCACTCTTTTTTTGGTAACTTCAAAGCCCCAAATTTTTCTTGATTACTTTTGTTTTTCAACTCTAAATTGTCATACGACCCCTGTTTTGTCACAGTTGTATTGCCCAGAGCAGAAAGTTTCATGCACCACAGCTGTATCAGCACCACAGCTGTATGGATAAAGAAACGTAACTGTGGAGCCTGCCTTTTGGAATGAAACTGTGTAAAATTAGAGGTTGCTTCATGCCTCAGCTACGCGGCAAACAAGCCTTGCCATCACTGGAGCCTACTGCCCAGGCACGCGAGGCTGGACCTTACGGTGGGACTCCCTTTGGCTCAGTATGTGTTTTTTCAGTAGGATGAGGTGATGGAGGCTGAGGCTCTGCAGGAGGCTCTTCTTTAGGGAGGGTGGTTGAAGTTGGCTGGGCTGGGCTGCGGGGGGGACTGAGTTAGTGCTTTGAGGTAGTCACTCCCCTGACACATGCACTGGTGCATGAAGAATTCTGGCAGCCAAAGTGCTGTGCTCTGAAGTGGGGATTCAGGTCTCCGGTTCTTCCAGCTATCTTGGAAAGTGTGAAACACTGCATATGGTGCTCAAAACTTGGACTGGATAACCTCGAGATGCTGAGGAATCTCTTTGCTCAGCGGCCTTTGAGGAGTAGGGTAGGCAACACCTCTTGGTCTGGGTATCTTTGATCCTGTGTCAGTGCCGGGAGGTGGACTTTCGACAGTCACTTAAGATATCCTCCAGTCCTTTGTGTCTGACTTTCCAACCTTGACAGTTTGATGTTTAGAGAGCTCAGCTGTGGAATTCCACGGTGACGCCTGATACAGACATACCTGTGGTTCTACAGGTTGAAGGGCAGTGAAGATGCACCATGCCAAGGTGAGCTTAGATGTAAGGAACGAGCTCAATAAAGTGTGGCAGGGAACTGGAAGAAGTGAGCTCCTTTGGCACACAGGAGCACTGATTTTTGCTTCAGCTTTTTAACCTCAGACTCCCTGAGAATTGCCGGGGAAATAATACGCATCAAAGTTTTAGCCAATAGGTTTATCTTTCTTGAAGGTTAAGGAGGAAAAATAATAAATAAAAAGGTGATCAGGCTTTAAACAGAAATCCAGGTTTTTGTCCACACCTAAGAAACTGAAGCTCTGCAAAGTAGTGTTACACTGTTTGTTTCTTTTTTTTTTTTAAAAAAAAAAAAAAAGAAAAAAGGAAAAAGGTTTACCTGCAAATGAAATACTTGCTAGGATGCACCTTGGATTGTTGTAGCTTCATTCACATCAGCTTAGATTTTTCATGAAATCATGAAATAGTTCCTTTGATACAAACTCAGCGCGTAAACGAACACCGAGTAGCCACTGAAACTCGTAGGTGTTTAAGTAACTAATATCTGTAGCTCACACTCCAACAGCGGAGAGTTCCCCTGTGTATTTTTCCTGTCTTCTGTCACAGTATCTCTGGCATTCCCTGTGGAGTCAGATACTTGGCTGCAAAAACATTCCTCTCTCTCAGTGAGTGTTATAACGAGGGTGGAGCGAAATGATCAGTTAATCTCATTAAATAGGTTTTTATCCATTCTAATGGAAGCCTCTTGAGAGGTCATCTGCTAGGGCTTTGTTGTAGCACACACCTTTCTTAGGGAGCTTCTGTTATTCTCTTGGACTGTCAGGTTCGGTTAACTTTCCTTGGTACACACCCTGTTACAACACTCAGTGCTCTTGCTAGCTTTGTAGTCAGCAAGTTTTCAATGTTTGCTTCTGGAATTTCAGTTCCTTTTCAGACATGCCAACAAAAAGAGCAATCCTCGTCTTCCTTGAAATGCGGCACTTTGATAGCAGCTAGACGATGAGATACCCGTTAGAGCGTGCTCTGTCTTTCCCATCCCTGAATCTGGGGGAAGGTGCCACTCCTCTTGAAACGGATGGGTATTTTCTTCTGGGAAATGGGATTGAGGGCTAGTTTCCCTTTCCCGTGGGCCACAGGCTCTGTCTTGTCCTCCAGCTAAGTGGCAGTTTGCAGGACTAGGTTTTACAGGTGGAAATGCAGCTACCTGTGTCATCTTTGTGTGTTACTGAGGGTGAGCGGTGCTCATCCTCCTTCCAGTGGCAAGAGGGCACCTTGAAGGAGTGATGCTATTCTAGCCGGGAGGAAAAGACATAGCCCTCTTCTGCTTTTTCCTCAGTCATCCCAGGGAATGAAACTCCCTGGGGCATCCACCTTCAAGCAGCTCTGTAGAAAATTTGAGAGAAGGCTGTGCCGCTGCTCTCTGTAGTAATAAGACCTGTTGCCAGCCTGGGTGCGGAGCCTGTGCTGTGGCATGTTGTCCCTTGCCTAGGGCGGTGAACACTTGTTTGGAATCCAGGTGGCCGACTGCTGCATCCCAATGGAAGGAAGCAGAGCTGCGATTATCACTGAGAAGCGATGAGGCTTGACAGGTATGGCTCTTGGGCCAAAAAACAGAGGGCTAGTTTTTCTCCCGACCCTTGTGGTCGTAGGGCAGTCCCTTCGTGTTTCTGTGCCACTATTTTCCCCTCTTACCTTTTTTTCCTGAATCACAGAGGCTGTAGATCACTTAGGATGGAGGTTTGGATGATACATGTTAGGCCTTGTCAAAAGTAGGAATTTTATTACAATGCCTACTTTGCTTAGGGCTTGGTTTACATTTAATTTTTGCAGCCCCACAAGGAGATGCGTTCAGAAGTACCTTAATACCAGTGTAGCTTATTTCCTGTCCTGTGCAGGAATAATTGCGGTGGTCCTAAAGCACCCTGTTCTGGTGTGATTACATTACAGCAACCACAGCATTTTAACTCTTCCCATACAGCTGAGTGTTACCAGGTCTGTGTGTGGACAAACCCCTCTTTAAACTGCCCAGCAAAATGTGGACCTGGCTCTGGATCAAGGGAACATTACCGGCTGCTGCTGGCACTGCTGTGTCAGCCTGTGGCTTTGAAGAACTGTAATCCCTCAGAGACGGAGTGATGCTGGAGAAACTCCTGCTGTGAGCATGGCCCTGGCTGGCAGGGTCACCGGCAAGTGGTGTTACAGGTTTTACATTGGAGCACACCAAAAAACAGCAGATGCTGTTCCTGGAAAAGCATGGGGTTGACTGATACCCCTCATTTCTGTGCTGATAGGTCATGTAAACTTCCGTGAATTACAACCTCTCTTTTTTTTTTTTTTTTTTTTAAACTGACTTTTGCTTTCTCTACACTTTTTATTTTTGCTTTCCAGTTCTGGGGTTTATTCCTGTAACGCTGCGTGGCCGAGGCATTGCACCACAGAGGTGGCGGGCTCCCTGTGCACCGTACCCGCTCTTTTAGCTCACAGTTGCTCTGTGTTCAGCCTCCCCAGAGTGGTCACAGGGCTCTTGGTCTCCCCTCTGGTAAAGCTGGGATTGCTGGTGGGATCCTTGTGCCCCCTCAGGAATGGGGGGGCTCACCTGTGGGTGGTTGGAGGTCAGTCCTAGGGCCAAACTGCCCTCCCAGCCCTGGTGTGGATAGCTGCATCTACCAGCTGGTGGTGAATGAAAAAAACAGCAGAGGTTAACTGCATCATCTCCCTAAACACGTAGGAGCCCCTCTTCTTAGCAGGCTGTGGGTTTTACACAAGACATGAGCCAAGGAATCAGATTCACTCTAGACCTGCCTCCGCTCTCCCCACCATGGCTTCATGTCACCTGCAGAAACTGCACAGAGTGGGTTTTTTCACCCCCTTTTTCTCCTGTGGTATTGGTACCACCTGTGAGGCTGTTCTGGGCACAGGTGTAGTCACTGCGGTAGGGGAGAGAGAAGGGGAAGACTCATGGGAATATTAAAGTCCCTTCCCTATCACTGGGCTGGAGAAGGCTTTTTGGGGACTCAGCTCTACTGTCCACTCCAAAGCTTCATGCAGTGGGGACAGAAGAGCCCACCATCTTGGTGCTCCTGGTGTCAGGCCCTTTGCCCTGGGGGGTGGAAGTCTGCAGCACCTTCTGAAGAAGGTAGGACATACTGAAGCACAGAAAATCCATTCACCTTGTCTGCCTGTCCCATCTATCACTTTTTTTTTCTCTCATGAAGTTTCCTCTGACGCGAGGAGGTAAGACAGTCCATGTTTCATCTCCAACTAATGGAAAATCTGGGCAGGGCTTACAATAGAGGTGCTCCATTTGCAGTTAAACCACATGCAAGACAAAGCTTGACTTTCCGATGAGGGATGTTTTCTTGTTTACCCCCTTTGTTCCTCCACTTGAACAAAACGAGTATTATACTAAAGATATCAATGCTGTACAGTGGGCTAGAGTTTTCTCAGCTCCTTATTAGTCATGTTTCCCTTGCGTTCCCCTCAGCCTCCAAAAACTCCTAATTCCATCAGAAGAAAGTGATGTTGTCCTGGTTTTTCTCAACGGACATGTCTTCCCTCAGTCCATGAAAGTTATGTTGATGAGAGGCACAGAAAGATGGCTGGAGAAGCCTTTGATATGCCCAAGTCCATGTTCATTTTTCTCCTAATTACTGTCTGATTTGGGAATGTGAGTGTGTGTGCAGTTCTATGAGAATTCACACCTACTCTTTCCTAGTCCTCAGCTCAGCCTTTGGACATTTTATGATTCCCTTTGCAAGCAAATGTGGTCCCTCAGGTAGTGATCTAGCCATAAAACACAAACTGAGAATTTTTGGTAACGGTACCTGTGCATCCTTTAAACTCCAGCAGTGTGAATTAAACACCCGCTTCTGTCCAAAGAGCAGCAAACAGGACGGTGTGAATTCGCTTCTTTTGAAAATGAAAGAAGTTGCCTCTTTCTATATGAAAACAGCAAGTCCTTTTACACAGAAGAGGTATGAGGTCTATTCATTTGGGGAAGAGCAGCTATTCTCTTTAAGTCATGGATGGTTTAAAAGTTTCTGGGCAAGAGTCGCAGTAGATTGAAGACCTTGTTCTAGTTAGCAGCCAGGTCTGTGCTAGAGGGAGAAGGCTCAGGCGAAAGAAGAAAACGGTGCTTGGTTTTGGTGGTTTTTAATCTTATTTCTTGAGAAATTGATATCCTGCAGTGTGTGTTTTGCCTTGTCCAGATAATGGCCCCTGAAGGGGAACAAATCTTATTAATTAGCAGTTTTGCATACTGCTTTTAATTGTCCGTTCCCAGGTACGGCCTTTGTATTGCATGTGCGGTGTTGTGGTGAGGGGCCTCTCTCCCTGCATCTCAGGAGAGTCTGCAGTGATCTGGCACCTGCGCAGGGTTTGCCCAAGTACAGAAAAATTTTAGAATACACTGTTTGGCCTTAAATTCACTCAGTACCTTAATCCTTGTCACCTTTCAGATGTAGGCATGTCCTAAACGTAGATGCGTGTAATAGTTTTACAGTTTAATCTCCCAAAATTGGGTCAACTTTAGCAGTTGTTTTGACTTTGTTTCCACCACAGGTGGTTCCTGGATGAGTTTAATACATCTCCATGCAGCTGTGTGGAACAATCTGGGCTATCAGCTTTACTTGAAACCCCCTGTTTGAAGTTTTTCCTCTAGCTTAAATACACAGGTCTCTCTCTCCATCACTGTTAGGTATTATCCTTTGGATAATCTATTCTTCTAGAATGTAATGTAATAACATCTCCTCGTTATATCGTGCTTTCTCAACAATAAATCTTCAAGAGCTTCACGAAGGATGCCAACTGAAGAGATACAAATGGGTGCATAAAATTATAGGCTGAAGAGGTGGAGAAAAATTAGAGAAATTAGTGTTAGTATGAATTCAGCTTCTATAGGTGGGAGGCAGTCAGCTTCATCATTTGTGTATGTGACTTTGAAATGTCAGATTATAGGTAGCTCTCAAGAGTTCAGAAGAATGATGTGCTAGTTGTGTATTTAAGGGTCAAGTAGTATATGACGTTAGCAGACTGAGAGCTCTCTGAGTTTATTCTTGCCTTCTTTTAGATTTGTATTCTATCAGTTGCACAACTTCTTTATTTCTCCAAAATCCCATGCACTTATATGTGAATCCCAAACCAGAGTCTTCTCAGAGTATAAATGCTGTCACCAGTCAGCTGCCCCCAAATTAGCTAATATCAAGTAGGGAAGGTTGGCAACTGGAGAAAAAAAATACAAAAATGCGTCGAGCCCTGGTTTATGACAAGCCTGTACATGTGTGATATGTGTAAATACAAATTGAAGGCACTTAGAGAGAGTTTCGGTCACATACGATGGAGATATACGGGCTTGAAAAATATTAGAGTCATGCAAGTCTCATGAAATTAGGAAGCCAAAAAGAGGAGAGGTATGTGAATTGTGCCTCTGCTGAAGGAAAAGCTATTAAGCGCCACCCTTTTCAAATGTCAAATGCATGGGAAAAAGTTGTTGGAAGCCAGTCTCTGCTAAGTCTGCTGCTCGTAGAACCTACTTTTTTCTTAGATGTTTGTGCAAAATCACCTCGCTGGTCAGACTGTGAGACCAGACATGACTCAGGCTATCAGCACGTAACATGGTTTCACGTTGCTGTCTTACCGCTCTTGCGCTAAAATGCTGTAAAGAGGTATTTGCTTTTTTCTCACACTTTTAAAGTGCTTCGTTTATTTAATGTCATTAGCGCTATTGTTACTTAAATTCAGCTTCTGACTGGTAACCATTAAATATTTATAGAAAAATCGATAGTAGTGAGATTTTTTGCTCTAGTAAATATATATCACATATGTATTCAAAACCAAAGCAAACTGCAGTGCATTCCAGGAAATAATCTATAAGGATGCTCTGTAACGTACTTGCTCATCTTCATGTCAAGATGCTTTATCTGTGTCCCAGCTGCACCCATTGCTGCATTCATGCAGTGGAAACCTCTTTCTGGAAGAACAATACCTAATTCTAGAAAGGAGTTTTTTTTTTTTTTTTTTTTTTTTTTTTTCCTGACAGCCTAGAACAGAGTACAGTGCCTTAGGAAAAGAGTAAAAATAGTATTTTCGTTGTAGAAATGTGAATGATAATTGCAGTATAATTATCCAAGGTTCCTTAGTGACTGTATACAGGGAGATCCTTAAGTTTTATGTTGCATCTGATAGACAGCACCCCAGCAACAGACTACTGTGCTAGAAGAAGAGAATTGCGCTAGGGTATCGGTTCTGCTTTGCTTATGCTGATCGCTATCATCCGTTCTGTTTTCTCAAACACGTGAATGTCGTTCAGTGCCCCAGCTTGTCATGTTTTCCTCGCCTTTGCTGTGGCATCCGAACGCCCTTATGAAACTAGTGCTGTGTGAGAGTCCCTTTGAGGAATTTTTGACGTTCCTCCTGTTGTGAGGTCTGTACTCGGGTCTGGCAAAACCAACCCTGCATCTGGGAAGGGGAAGGTGTTTCTGAGAGAAGGTGGCAATGTGGCAACTGAAGATGATGGTTTAAAACCAATGCGTAGTTAAAAAAAAGTCTGACTGTGACCTTAAACTGGCTTCAGAGGCAGGCTCGTGTTCATCGGAGGGGTATGGACAAAGGTATGAGATATGCAGGACACCTGACGTGGACAAGACAGTTTCTTCTCCAGCTTGGGTGTCTGCATCATTTTCTCCTGCGACTGTAAATGGAATAGATCTTGGTAGACTATCAAAGAGATGACCTGAATTAATTGTTCTGGCCAGGTGTTTTGGAAAGAGGAAAGCTTCCTTATGAGCTGGTGATGAAATTTCAATTTATAATTACGACTGTAGTTTATAATAATAATTCTAATTATATATATAAACAGTTTAATCCACTATAGTGTAATACAGTAACATTTGCTGAGCTTTGGCTGCTTTCAGATAGTGAAAATGTGCTGGTGGTTGTTGGCTAGGATTCAGAAACATTTGTCAAAATTTTGCGCACTATATGAACAACAAAATTTTGTGTGGATTAAGCAATTATTAATTCTCTCCCATTATCTGTCAGATAAAACTACGACTAACTCATTAACCAAAATTAATTGTAAATAAAGCCGATCTGTTGTCGAGGAGGCTAATTAGAACGGTAATTGTGCAATGATGATGCATTTAATCTCAAAATGCAGATTTAAAAGCTACTCCTTTTGGCAGTGATAGAGCGAGGTGTTCTGCAATGAAGCAGGACGCTTGTCACTCTCATTGTCCTCTTAATTAATGCCACCAGGATTGCCTGTGTTTTCAGTCTTGTTAGTGTCCCCTATAGAGCACTCGGAAATGTCCTGAATCTGCTCACATTGAAGCCAGTGGTTAAACTGCTTTGATTTTGGTGGTGTGGGGGTTTTTTTTGTTTGTTTGTTTGTTTGTTTTTACTTCAATGGGAAGAGGGTGCTACATGGAAGCGCTAGTGTAAGACATTGCACGCTCCTGGGTTTACTACTGTAGCAGCGCATCCGCAAGCCTGAGCTCTGGGAATACTGGCTGCGCTTTGGGATTTGCTGCTGACTTGCTATGGAGATAGTTTCAGGCCAACAAAACTGAATTGTGACTCAACGTTTTAAAAATGATTGAGTGAGTAATTTTCCATGCAGTTTCATTACAGTATCTTTTGCCCTAAGGATTATTTACCGTAGATTAACTTCCAGCAGTTTCTCACTGCTGTGTGTAATCTGGAATTTTAATAAGAAAGGAATTGTTTAAATAGAATAGTGGGTTTTATCCCAAATTGCCCAGTTCTAATGGTAAAATTAGCATCACTAGTAAAATCAGCAGTTATACCTGCTAGCCTGTATGCACGATTTCTTAATTTTTTTTTTTTTAATCTGTTGTTAAAATATATTAAATGCTATTATGAGGTGTTGGGCTTTTTTAGCATAGTGCATTTTATTTTAACAAATTACTGTTTGAATCATTAACAAAGAAAGGGGCATTGGATACAGAATAGGTGACTCGCCTTGTCTCATCATTTGTAATCACTCTACTAATTTTATTTTCCTCTTGCCTTGGTGTATAG
>NW_009622552.1:15896-25409 GCF_000690535.1 Cariama cristata
GAACTGAAGCATCGAATTAGTCTTGAATGTTCCTACTAATCAGACTTGAAGGGAATATTGAGCATAAATACATTTTACCTGTTTTATTTTTAACTTTTCCTTTGTGAGGTTTTTTTTTTTTCTTGTGCTTCCTGGTTCATGGGGAGAAAAACCCTACGAGCATGTTTTAGTTACATCACTAATATTAGAACTGAGTAATCGGGTGGCTTTGGCAGCAGTCTCGTTTATAAATTGTTGGTGAGCAGATGGCTCACCAAGTTGGCATGCCAACTCCAAACTTTCACAATCATGAGTCAAGTTTTAAATCGCAAGATTGGCTTACATGCCATGAGATTTATTTTTTTGTGTGTATTTGTTTAATAAATGTAATTCTTGATCTGCCTTCTCGTTTGAGCTGTGTTTTGCTCTCTAGCATGGCTTTTTGGCGATCTCTGGGGTTTGGAGTGCCTTTCGTTCTTAATTTAATGGAAGTGGAGGCTCTTGTAGTCACTTAGCTGAAAATCTTGCTGCTAAGAAAAAACAGTAAATATCGAGCAAAGGGACATAAAAGTGAGACTTGACAATCCTGGCTAATGTCAAATAGTTCAAATGGTTGGGATCATTCACAATTATACTTTCAGCAGCTCCTGGTTTGTACGCACAATAATTTGCTAGAAATAATTTGCTGATATCTGTAATCCTGGATATGCAAATCGGTGCCAATTTGTTTGTTTCCTGAGTGCAGAGCCTAAGTCGTTAGGCGGCATAGAGTACAAATGTTACATTTTGAAATGCAAGAGTGAATATTGTCTGTAAGCAAAATGTAGCAATAAGAAAACAGAGCTGAGCTGGAGTGCTCAGATGTTCTCACTGTGAACACAGTGAAGTTCCAGAAGGGTCAGATCTTGATCCTCTTGAGAATTTGGACAAATATTAAAGGGTTTTTTTCTTTCTCTTTTTTTTTTTTTTTTCTTTTTATGCTATTCCTTCAACTAAAATTAACATGGTGTATGTGGGTTATAATGCATTGTGGGACCTGTTACAGAATGATAATTAGACCTTATTTCTAAATTCTTCCACACAAAGTGTGCTGTTGTAAATGCTAAACAACTGCATTTCATCCGTAATCATGTAATTGGTGTGTGCAGCTAATAAGTGCGTGTTCAATTTAGGCCCAGATTTTTTGGAAATGTCTCTTGTTCTGGTCCTGATTTAGCAAAGCTCTTAAACAGATGATTAACTTCCATTGGCTTTAATAGGACTTAAGCACATTCTTAATCAGGGCCATTGTGTCAAATCATGTCTCTTGGTGACAATCAGAACAACCTGCCAGAGCCGTAGTAAAAATATCTGTAGGTCCTCCTTAAATTTAGATTAATCATTTCATAACTTGTGAAGCATTTTGTTCCAGAATCTGAAACTCTGTGTAGATCTCTCTCTCTTTTTTAAAAAGCAAATGGTTATTGTCACATTCTAATTGTATGTATAAAGTTTAAAGATTTTTAACTAGCTTGGCAGGAGTCTGTTTACATCAAATCTGCTCAATACACCTTTGAGATGGAGGAGAAGAAAATATGCATCTGAGAGTGCCTTGCTGGAATATAAATGTCAGTGCTGATAGATATCTACGATAGAAAATTTGTGTGGGAGTAATAATTTAGTAATAAAATAGGTCAAATTAATTCTTATGCTGAAGGGGATACCTTACAATAACCATTTTGTAATTTTATGTTTGACAGTTTGCTCTGCATTATGTGGATAGGTGGAGCTGGGATAATGTAATCCATTTCCAATTGTAAACAAGATTGCTTTAAGAGCTGCTGTAGTAAGATGCATGTTGGCTGACTTTAAGCTGAAAGGTAATTGCCTCTGAATATTAATGTGCATGTGGGGATTTCGTTTTTAATTCTGGGATTTCATCTTTGCCCTATAGCAGCTCTGAAGAGGCCATTGTTTTCCCAAACCCCACCTTGCTGCTAATTGAAGCTGATAGCAAGTGTTGCGCTTTGGGCCCTTCGCCTTTGTTTTATGTGGGCTATGTACCTTGGAGAATGCCGCTTTCTTCGGCTTTTTTTTGGTGTTTTTTTTTGTTGTTGTTTTTTGGGTTTTTTTGTTAACCACCTTTTGAGTAGATGAGGTTTTTTGGAGATGCTCTTGCTGTCCTATAGCAGCTATGACTAGTTCCTGGGTTAGGGGAGGAATGATAGTTTATGAGAGAGTGGAGAAGTTTCCGTGCTAGTTGAATGGTAGCCTCTTAGAGAAATGAGAGTTAAGGTGCTGATCCTGTGCTGTGTAGCTGGAGCACTTCCTCAGGAGTAATTTAGGACCTATCCAAAGCCCACTGCACTTTGAGGGAGATTCTCCATCTAGTTCCACGCACTTACGGAGGAGGCAAGTTGTAGGCAGTGACAAGCTTAGTCCATGGGACCATCAACTGGCTGCGTTTGTATATGATATTATTCTAGGCATGGAAGGGAAAAGCCGGATTACAATCAAGTTGTACCTCGTCTTTCCATTTAAATTCTAGCGCTTGGCTTCCATGAGCTGTTCCATTACCCGCTGCTTACAGCGAGACTCAGCACTGGGTACAGTGGGGCGGGTGTTGAGCAGGTTGTAACCGCAACTCTGCTCTGGAGCAAACTGCAGTCCAACAGTCCTCCAGGAGCTTGAAAATCTGTTGTGTGCTGGGTTTGAACCTGCACGTGTGTTAGTGGCACTGGATGTGTGGGGCTGTCATTAGTTAGGACTGTTTAAAGATGTTATGACTGGCAAGTGCCCCACATGCCCTTCTAGCAGAGATGACTGTTCCTAAGACAAGTGTTCAAAGCGGAGCTCAGCGTGCCTTGTTCTCTGTGGCAATGCCAGCAGTTTTTCTAAAAAAAGAAAAACCAAACAACAAAATGGGGTATTTTTAGCTTGGATCGATTCACTGATCCAGTTTGCTGCGTGGTGTCACACAGTGAGAGGGTGGTGTCTGAGCAGGGGTGGCAGCTCCTGGTGCTGGTGTTTCTGCAGAAGGAAAGGTATGCTGAGCTGTGCTAATGCCTGGAGCTAACAGATCTATAAATTGTGTTGGTCAAGGAGGCAGCAAATTGGCTTTTCTGCTGCCTCTGCCCCGGTGCAAAGGGCGGTTATCTCTTGCCGAGAGATGGGACCAGCAGCTCAGAGGCACTGGCTTCACAACCAGCCCTTTTGCAGGTCACCTTTAGCTCATGGTGCACAGTTGGACTATAACCTCATATTACGTCTCTAGTTAAACAGAGGGCTGAAGATAGGTGGTATTATGGGTGGGAACCACTACACAGAGCCAGACTTGAATCTTCCACATTCCTGCACCTTGCACCATCTTTGGGGGATTGAGGTTTTTGCTTTAGAATGATTTGACATTTCCATAGTGCCCAATCACCAGTGATTTTGGTCTGACACTTCTTGAAGTCAAGGGGAGTCCTTGTGGTAATTCAGTCATTTTTCCAACGTGATGCTGCTTGTAACAAAGCTGTTGTATGGACGCCTTTGCTAAAAAATCACTTAGCTACAGAAACATTTGACTGTAGGCTGGTAAGCAGAAAAAGTGAGGGTGTGTGGGTTTGTGAATGTATGTTGCCCATTAAGGAGTCTCACTCTATGCTGGGGCTGCTTCATTACTATGATAAAAATAACATAAAAGGATTCTAATAACTAATTAACTCGTTCACTAATGGATCAAGCATTGTCTTAAGGGCAGCGGTTTAAAAGAGTCCGTTTAACGAAAGTTGACTGGAGGTATGTCCTGTGGCTATTGCAAACTTTGTTTTTTAATAGCATGTATTTTTCAGTAGCTCCTTGCCATGCTGTAATGTGGTTGGAGTGGGAGAAGTAGAAAACTGGCCATTTCCTGGCAGATAGCAATAAGTTTCTACTCAGTCAGAATGCTTTACACACTGTGATAGGCTTATAATTATTATCCTAAGATTGATGGTTTTTTGGGGGGAGTGTAAATTTGTGCAGCAGTAATCCATTAAGAAATCAATAATCATTCCATCCTGAAATGCAGTTTCTCTACAACATTATAAATACACACCAAAGATTTGAAACTCTGCTTGTCTTCCCTTCCTCCTGCTTCCCTGAACTCCCAGTTCAATGTCCTTTGCTGTGTTGGAGAAGCGATTATGTGGTAGGACTCTTCCGTTGGAAAAAACAAGGTTGGTAGTATTAGCATAGTCCTGGGAGCAAGTAAAACATTTTAGTGTAAACTTTGCTTTCCCCTCAGTATCCTTTTTAATCTCGGGGAAATTCCCTCTCTCCTCTGCCTCAGTTTCATCCCTGGTAGATGGGGATGATGAAGACTGATGCCTTGTTTCTCTGTAGAGGACTGTGGAGAGGAAGTGTTGTATAAGTGCGAAGTCGTGGTATGTGTACATTTCCTTTTCCTTGCTCCTCCTCCTCATTCTGTCTTGGTTCTTCATGTAACAGCACAGAGGTTTGACTATCAGAGGTCAGCAGGTCCTGCAGGACTTCCCTTTTTGCTCTGAATTCTCCCCAGTTGGGCAAACACATTTTTGAAATGCTGCTGTAAGTTATCCCCTGATCTAGAGAGCTGGAAACCTACTTTATGTCAGAGTAAAGGTGTTTGTAGCTGATAAATAATAAACTGTATGAGGCAAACTGAGTATTATTTATGTTTCTCGGTGGAAGGCTAAATTATATGGAGTGAGGTGCTAGGTTGGTCTGGTTTTGATCTTGCAAAGAAAATTGTGGATGGGGCAGGGAGATGCTATTTCTGTAGTAAGAGCCACAAAACATGGAGTACTCTTAATATTAAATTTCCATGCCTTTTATTTTCATTCTTACTCTGCTTCCTTTTTGTTAGAGCTGGTTGAAAAATCAGTTTTAATGAAAAATACCTCCATTTTCCGCTTGAGTTTAAATTACTATTATTTTTAGCCAGCTCTGCTGTTGGTTGAAAGATGGGGCATTCTTTAATAATAGAGTTGTATCTTACCTACATGATACTTGTTGTCCAGGCTTAATTTTATTCTGTCTTCTCATCTGCCCTAATAAAAGGCATGCTTGGCTTGGGATGGATGTGACAACTCAGTATCTGCCTTTTACTGTTCTGAGAACATTGTCGTCTAGTGCATGGATGCTCACCAGCTTTCTCAGCTTTGCAAGGGAGAGAAAGACCAGAGCGTTCATCATATCTTTCCTTTTGAGAATCTCGGGTTATGTCTAGAGGTCTAGCAAGTGTAAAGCGTGAGTTTTGCTTGTGATTTGGCACATGCATGCCTTGGCTTATCAGAGCAGGCCATGGGAATACCCACACGGGAAGAATGATTCAGGTATTTCAGTGTTCACAGGCTTGCATCTGAGGCAGGGGGTGTGGAAGAGCTGGTGATGAGCAAAACTGGACACTTAGAAGCCAAACACTGTTTCTCATCTGTGTAGTCGCTCTGAAACAATTTAAGACTACTGTCGTGGTAAATTCCCTCACTGTAATCCTGTATGGGGAGATCTTTCACACAGGGCTTGATTGTGGGGCAGCTTGACTTTCACTGGTTTGCACTGGAAAGTGTGAAGTTGTGATGCTAATAGGAAAAGTCAGAGATGCTAGCAAAAATGTTAGTCTTGTCAATTGTGTTCAGTAGGTTTCCATTCAGCATTGACTTTTTGTCTGGTGAATTGCTTTTTTTCTTCTTTAAGGCCTCGAACCCCATACTGGGTTGCTTTCCCATCAATAAAGTATACTTCCTCATTTACCTAAAACTGTTCCTCTTGCTCAGATGCTGGTAGCATATGAGTTTAGTGAGGGCTGGCACTTTGTGGGTTTTGACTCTTCTTAATTCAATACCGTGTAACTTGCGTCACTTCCCTGTTGGCCCACGTACAGATCAATGGCTTTTGTACATCAACACAGTTCTTAATTTTGAAAATAACTTTTTTCTTTACCCCCCTCTGGTCAACTTGTGATATAGAAGCAGCAGCTGATTGACAGCTGATTTTTCTGCAATGATTTGCTGAAGTGTTCATGCAAATGACATGTGGCTTTTCAGTGAAATAGGAAGGCTTTATCACATCTTTTTGGGTTTTACCCATTACCATTTTTTTCCAGTGGTTTGCAGAATGGTGACTGCTAAAAGCCCAGTATCAGCTCACAGGATGCCGAGTTTAACAGATAGGGCTTTATTAGCTCTCAGTTGCATTTGTCTTCACTTCACAAGTCTCTATTTAGAATTACCTGCGAGAGGTTTGTCTTAGAAAACCACACTGGAAAATAACTTTTTTTTTGCTTTTTGTTGTTGCTGCTGTTTTTTTGAACTACTAAAAGCTCATCACCACGTATATAACTCTTGTGAATGTGTATGTGTCCACCGATAGCTTGAATGGCAAGTTACAGAAATTGGTGTAAGTGGCTCTTTGGAAAGAAAATTCTTCAAAGAGAAATATTTAACAAATTGAACGATTAAGAGATGCCATCTCAATCAATAAGTTAGATTTAATTGGCTGTGTACAAAGCATTTTTAAACAACCTCCCTTAAGATTCTGCATGTTAGGCTTAGAGTGCCTTTGTAGCGAGGCTACTTTCAAAGGCCGGTTTCTTCTAAAAAGTGCTTATTTTATTTTATTTTTTTCTGATTTCCAGACCATTTTGCAATGTAACTTTTGGATCTCACTGAGTGAATTTAAGACTGTTTAATAACGGCTTTGCATTTCTTCTTTTTTGCCTGTCTGCCCCGCTAGGAGCATCCCATGCTCTAGTGACTGCAGACTGCTGCTCAGGAAAACAGTCGCCAGCCACTCTCAGCCCGTGGGCAATAACAGTGCTGCAAACATATTGTATTCAGGTCTCCGTGTCACCTCCTTTTTCTATCGCTGTTGCTGTGAGCGTTATCAAAGTCTCCCAAGAGCAACACATTGACCACAAGCCACACATTAGGGCCAACCGTTCTAAACTGCTAGTTCAACTTTATGCTTGTAGACATGACTTAAACCCTATTGGAATTAAAAGGGAAAATGGACCCCAAGCCCCCTTATTAGTGCTAGCAGGCTATGGGTAAGGTTCAGAAAGGGTATTTCATCCGAAGGTTTCAAAGCTCCCTTTAATGATGAACAAGCAGCGTCCTCTGTACTTTCAGAGAATGGAGGTGGGAGAAGAGCTTACCCTCTCTTTTAGCAAGAGCCATCTGTCTTTGGGATGCCTCACTTGAGATATTGGAGGCTTGACTTTTAGAGATGGCGTGGGTTACTAGACCATTTGAAAATGAGTCAAGAATACTTGAAGTTGGACTTTTGAAGAGCTGGTCCTAAGTGACTTGGTCAATGACATGCAGTGAGACAGCGACCGAGCCACAAACAAGCTGAAATGCCTGTCTTCCAGCTATGAGTTCACTTCACCAGACCAGTGTTTCTCGCTCTGTGGGTTGTATGGAAGTGTTAAACGTGTTTAATGAAGCTCCCTTCCTCTTTCTGCCCCCTCCTCCGTGTCACCTCTAAAAGTCGAGGTAAACTGTAAGAAAGAAATCCCTAGCATAAAATCCATAGAGTTAAGTAGTTCAAAGTGAAATGCTTTATCTTCCATAAATGCTTGTCCTGGAAATTGTTTTTTCCTTTTGGCCCACCAAAGGTCCTCACTGTCACTGGTAAGCTGAAGGAGGTTAATAGTTCTCAAATCATTTGGGCAATGCTGTATTCGAATGGAGAAATGTTAACAAATCTTGTTCAGGCTAATTCTTCCTAGCTCGGTTGGGAAAAGGAGGGGGGAGTAAATCATTGAGTAGGTATATCTTCCATTCACACATGATGGGATTATTAGTATTTCTAAACTAAAGCCCCTGACAGATCCTTGGATGCTTAAAGCTGTTGTGATGCTTTACCAGATGGTTCAGAAATTCAGACTGGAATATCTCATTGGCTGGTGCTAAACAATGACATTTCAAACCCACACGTTCGTTTGGATTTTAATTTTCAGGAGGATTAAAGCTTTTTGGGATATGGGCTGTCTCTTTCCATATATATGCTCAGCACCTTATGTAGTTTAGATACTTTTGCAGTGTCTTTATAATTCATCATATTACTTATGAAAGAGCAGTTTGAACTGTTGCACGTTTTTAGCCATATACCTGGTCCAGCAAAGTGCAGACGGGATAAGTGTGCAAGTTGTTGCCTCACTTAATGCAACGAGCATAATGACTGGGACTGCTGTGTCTTGTACCTGGTAATTGTGTGAACGGGCGATTAAGCTGAAACATGCCGGTTTTCGTGCTGTATCCATCTCTTCTTTTTACTTTTCAAATCTTGTCTTTGTAAGCCCCAATCCTGCAAATACTAATGCGTTTGCATAACTTGAATCAAGTGGAGTGTTGCTGTTTATTCCTGCTAGGTGTTGAGCTGTTCAGTCCCGTTTCTACAAAGTACTTTGAATGAGACACCGCTGCTCTGGGGGAGAAGATCAAAGGAAATTAGTTGGGTTTTACTCCCATTCAGTCCCATGGCATTTTGAAAACAGGATGGAGTGCCCCTCTGGCAAAATTTAAAAAATGTTTAGGGCCTGCCAAGTTAGGCAGTCCTCCCTGGCTGCCCGCATGACTGTCCTGGTTAGAGCTAGGACCTTTCTGCTACTTCTGAACTTCCTTGAAGCAAGGATGGGAGTATTACTATTAAATTCTCTTCGAAATTCCGTAGGATTGCTGCTTTGTTGTGTGTAGATACATCTGGTGGCTGTAGGTTACTGTGTAAAAACTGTAAGTGCACAGATGATTTGGGGATTGGGAGAAGGATTTGAGCTTAGGGTTTGAGGAATGGAAAACTTATTTATAATGCTTGTTTAAACAATGGTGTTAATGCACGTTTTACAGAGCAATGAACCAGGATGCTTTGCTGACAAACTGGAGAGGTTTTGCTTTTTTTCCTGCCCTCTCTTACCCCTGACAACTCTATTAAGAGAAAAGCATCGGTGGGGAAAGCGTTTGGTTACGTTGAGAAGAAAAAGGACATTTTAGATAATTATTTTTATGTGTTAGACTGGTACAGTCAATCCCACTGTTCTCCATATGATTCATTCTATTTGTATATGGCTGTCGCACAGTATTAAATAATATGCAGGTTTTTTGTGTTAAACAAGTATTCCTTTAGCTTTTCACAAAAAGCTGACACATGTTCGTTCTTCACTCGGGGAGTTCTGCATCTGTTGACACTTCAGACATAATCAGTTTAGATTTCAGCAGCTGATTAGTGCTCACCTCTAACCAAACTGAGAAGCTGCTCCTCCAAATGGTAACAAATAATATCCTAATTAGTGCTCCACATAATGATAGCAGGAGTCTTGGCTGAAAGTTACTGATCTTGGAGGCCTTTCTGTTCTAGTCCACTGGCTTTACAGACTGTGGTATCAGCATTTATGCTGAGCTTTTATTCCCCCTGCCTCAAAATGCCTCACAGAGCAATTAATTATGCACCTGAAGATAGGCATTAGGCACGCAACAATATTCCACACACGGTTATGAACGTTTCATTAGTGCCAGTTAATTTATGTATGATTATGAAAGCAAGAGCAGGAAT
>NW_009622552.1:25440-36203 GCF_000690535.1 Cariama cristata
GACTCCAGGATGATCCTATGGCACTTGTAGATGTTAAGTGTCCCTGTGAAGCTATTTGACCTGGCCAGCCGGTGCAGAGGAGTGCAGCTCGTGCTGCCTTCAATACTGGTTTGCTCAAAGCAGGAATCCAGAGAGTGAACGGAGCAGAAAATGAAGGGAGGAGGACAATATGGAGAGCGACTCCTCTGTACTCCGGTGACTTGCTAGTTGTGACAGCACCAGGTTTTACCAGGAAGTTTTAAATGGGTTTATGCTTTTCTGAGTCTGATTAGCTAGTTAGCAAAACATGCCCATCCCTGTCTATTAAACTCTGTGTACTTCCTCTTAGCTAACGCTATTTTGCCCAAGCCTGGGGTTGTTAAATAAATAAATGTCCACAAAGGCATAATTTAATAAATACCACTCACAGGGATGGCATAGTAGCCACCGGCATATCTCGGGACAAAAGTCATGTGAGCAACTACAGCTGGATTAGGGTGACCTCAATATCCAAAGAATTGAGGAAAGAAAAGAGGAAGAGAAGATGAGGGGGAGAAAACCTTAAGATGCCTTCAGGAACATGTACAACCAAAGTCATCCAAAGGCAGGCTGAGCAAGCTGAACACCGGAGTACATAAATATCCACTAGTTTAAAAAGGAAGTTTTAAAATGTCAATTGGATTTTCAGGTTCAATTCAATAACTTTTTAAAACTGTGCTTAAGTTTGAAATAGAGAGCCTGTTTTAAAACATAAATCGACTGCAACAGAAAAATCACTTAGATAACAGCAAAAGTGCTGCTTAAATATTTGCTGCTGAAATGTTAAAGAATGTCTAGCTACTAAAATTGGGGATGTCACAAAATCAGTACCTAAAAGCAGAGTTTGTTGCTGGAAGTGCTTTATTTCTATAGTTGTTGCTTTTTCTGTTGGTACAGGGGTATTCTCTTCTCTTTATTCAGAGTTCAGTCAAAGTGGGTGAGCTGGCTAGGAGATGAAAAAGCAGAAAGATTTGTTCTCCTCTGCAAACTGGTGAATAAAAACTGGTTTGAGAGGTTGAGGTCAATTCTAATTTGCATTCAGGATAAGGTTGACATAAATAATGAATTTAAAGATCATCTAGGAAATGAAGCTGTTAATTATCTTTAATACATTAACATGTAAAACAAATGTGTGAATAAATGAACGTTAAGCTTTTTAAATAAGTGCACAGTATACCCCCTGAGGTAATAAAAAGAAATGCCTGATCTACTATAAAGCTTACATTTATTTGCAAAATCACTAGTCTCTGTGGCTAATAGTTTTTGTTTAGAAAACAACTGAGAAGCCCAGATGTGAGACAAGGTTAAGTTACAGTATTTAAACTGAAGTTTCCTGGTTGCTTTTTTTAAATGTCAACTTTAAAAGGTGATTAAATCACTTGATTATGAATTGATTCACCATGTCTTTCTCTGTAATAAAATATATTTGTCTTAGAAACAAGAAACACAGTATACGTAATCTATCTGCGTTTTGGTAGAGCAGCTGATATGCTATTACTGAGAAAGTTGTTAAACTAAGAAGATAGAAATTGATATGGCTATTATAAAGTGCATGAGAAAATGTCTAAATGGAGGATCATGGCAGGCTATAATAGGTGGGAATTATCAGGCTACAAGAACGTTGTAAGCTCCTTCTGGTTCAGTCTCAAAAGGGATTTGTTTCAAATATTCATTAATGAATTGCCATTAAAAATGAGGATGTACTGATGTATGTTCCAAGTCAAATCAGAAGGCAATTTCAATGTGAAATAGAGTCAGAAAACTGTACAGAAAGAGTTGACACACTTGGGCTGGAGCAAGGAAAATGAGAGGAAACATGATAGTGCAAGGTCAGACACACAGGGACTAATAAGAATTTCTGTTGTAACCTGCATGCCTGAAAATGACAGAGGAGGAAAAAAATCTGAATGTTTTTAGGTGACACAAAATGTCTGTCAGGCATCAACACGGTAAAGTTATGAAGAAGGCACGTACCATGATGTGATATTGCAGGTAAAGCGTTTCCAGTGGAGAAGGGAAATGTTGACGCTGTTTTACAAGCCTGAGAACCAGGGTAGCTTAAGCCCACGCAGAGGTCTGCGCTTCAGCGACTAGACGTCTTCCGTTTCATGAACTCCCTTTTCAAACTAGTTCGGGAATCTCTCCTCTCTGTCAAGAAATGAAGGTGTATTCTGCCAAGTCTAGTCAGCCTGGTAAATTAAACCTTTTGAAAGGGCATGGGATTGGACCCACTGAAAAGTACAGGAAGGGGTAAATATCAGATAGGGTGGCAAGCTATTGAAACTTGTAAAATTGTCGTGAGAAGCAGCAGACAACGAATAAAGCAAAGTTATCCTTTTGCTTCTGCCAGAATGTGGGCAGGAGTCTGACACGTTTCTGAATGGGATCATACGGCATGGTGGCCTGACAGCGGAGGGCTGAAAGTCACGGGGGGCAACGGGCAACTTTTCATTTTATAGAGGTCTCCAATTATGTGACCTGCCTGGAGCCATAAGCAACACCTTCCTTGTCTTGTCAAATTCTCACTCAAACGTTGATGGCAGTTTCTCTATACTCTGAAGTCCAAGCCAAGGCCTGCAACGTCTGTGCACGTATACGAGGTCTTGCTTTTCATGGGCCACAGTTGAATTATGCAGAAACATCATTTCCATGTACTTTTCATGACTTTCTGCAACTCTAGCATGAGTTTGGTACCCTGTTGATTGACGTGAGCTCCAGCAGGAAAACCAATGTTTTCCTTGGCAAGATCTATACTAGATCTATAGCCAGGAAAGTGTTGCCTACAAGAAGAAGCCCCAAGATACATGCAGGCATCGTTATGAACTCCCTTTAGTTGGATGAGATGTTCCATATTTTACTATAGAGCTGGGATAGCTTGGAGTTAGTGAGGACTAGGAGTCTATTTCTTTTTTTATTTGCTATGCCCAAGACAATGCAAAAATGAAAGTCTTCAGACATTTGCGTTTTCTCCTATGCTTATGAGAGGAAGGTGAAAGAAGGGAAGTCATCTCGCTGAGCAGCTGTGGAAGGAGTGTAAATGCTGTGACATTCTGGCACTGCTCAGTGTTGCTCTTTCATTAGCTGTTGGGAGCAAGGTGACTTCACTTCTCTATAATAACCCTTGCTATACAAACTCGAGGCCAGCGATGCAGCAGGCTAAGTATTTTAGGAAGGGAAGACTGAGTAGAGAAGAACAACATTTTGAACAATATATCGCTATTCCTAGTAATTATCATTAAAATACCTAGCTTTTAGTCTGACATTTTTCCCTTGAAAATGATGTTTCATAACCCTTATGTGCATTTTAAGTGACTTTCATGTTATTTTCTATACCCCTATACGTGGAACCTAATCTTGAGTACAAGGGAAAAGTTAGATCGAGAGAGTAAGTCTGAGGATTCAGTGTTCCTCACTGGTGATGAGTGACAGTAGGTGTGGAGTCTGAAAACCTAGTGCGTTCCTTTTTTCCACTCGCTTTGTTCAGGGCAAGGTTAGGCCCATCTTCCATTTTAAATGAATGAGTAGCAGCAGAAATCAAGGCTCAGGCCTTTGTCTGGAGCACTGGAGATTTAACTTTCCCTTGGCTGACTGAATTTGTAATGGCTATGAAAATTTTGACTGAACCATATATAATTTTTTTTTAATAAAACCTACTGTAAGTTGTGTATAAATATTCTGGCAAATTTGCTTTGATTTTTATGGAAGACATTCATACAGAATGAAAATCCTCAGTTGGTGCCAAATTATCATTTGGTGTAAAGTGCCATAAGTATAGATCTAATATAGGGCTTCTGATTTAGAGCATCTGATGTTCTAGTTTACTAACTACCGTTTATTTCATTTTTAAATATGTGCCATCACTTTTATTTAACATAAAGCTCCATAATAAAATGTTGTTTGGTTTCCTTTCCCATATATTTATCATAAGAAGAGAAAGAATGCTATTCTTCAGTAGTGTGGTCGAAATCATGTATTCACTCCAATGATCAAAATTCAATTGTACAATTTACCTCTCCTGTACTATGACATATGATGGTGTAATGTCAGACAAACGAGGTATGCTGCCCAGATAGTAAATGAGACAAGGGATTAATTGGGGCTGGCTAAGTGGAATTTTTGGACAATAGTTACTATGCCAGTGTTTTCTTACAAAGAATAAATTACAATGTCTTTGAGATTTGTCAATGTGCATGTTAATGCCAAAACAGTCTGGGATATATTTTCAAAGCAGTGTTCACTAATCCTGTTAACAAATAATGGGATTTGTGCATGTACCTCCCATGAGCTGCCTTGAAAACATACCCTTAAGTGTCAGAAGTTTTCTGGACACATGTTTAAGGCTTGCAGTATTCTTTAAAGACCAAGACTAGGAATTCCCCAATGCTCTCAGCTTTTGTCGTCTCTTAAGTACATACTGGAAGAAACTACTACGAGTCATTCTTTAAAAAAACAGAAAACAAACAAACAAAAAAAAAACAAACCAAAACCTACCCTACCTCAAAATTATCTTTTAATGCAGAATTTTCATGTTTCTGGGCTGCCTGATGTGACAATGAAAGAGGCTGGGCTTTTCTAGGAGATAAATACATCCATTATATTTATGTAGGAGAATATATCTATAGTGCTATTCAGGAGAAAGGCTATTCTAACCACCCTTACCTCAAGGTATCTTTCTTGTCTGTCAAACCTGAACAATAAGAAATTGTGCGTATATATGCATTGAGTAGAATTTGGTGTTTTGGTGGGGTTTTTGGGAGGCTAAGATTCACCACAGATTAGTACCTGCTCACCCTGAGGTTGGTTCTGGGAGTATGATAATTCATTATCTCATGAATAATGTGACAAATAAGGATCAGTTCTTGCAAATTTGTTTCCGTGTCTATACCTGTTTCCACTGCTGGGCTACTATCTCTACAAGGGCTGCGTGACAAGAGGAAGGAAAAGTACAGTTTGGTTGAAAACTGTCACTGAGGTTTTACCTGTTTCCTTTAAATGGAAGAGTGAACATAACATGGTGGGGTTTTTTTGTTTTTGGTTTTTTGGGTTTTTTTTTTGTCAAGGAATTTGTTTGCTGGAGGCAAACTTAAAAATGGCACCTGGGGTCTATGGATGCAAACAGACCTCAGTGTAATACAGCATCCTTTAAATATTGCATTAGCAATCTTAGTAAGACCTGATGGGTCCAGGATTTTTCTGCGCCCACGACTTGCAGTAAAGCTGGAGAAAAGCAAAACAGTTGACTTGAGAAATATCTGTATCTAAAAGCCAGGAAGTAGAGAAGCATCTTCCTCCGTTCTCTTGGTAGTTCTGCTGAATAATCACTTGGCAAACGGCCATGTCACGTTAGAGAAGCTCACGGTTGCTGTTTAGGTATGGGATATTTCGAGAGGCCAAAGGCTTTGCTAAACATTTAGCTGGATGTAGGAAATGCTGTGTGATAAAAATGGTAAATTTTCTCTTTTTCCTAAACCATGTCAGTGATCTGCAGCATTTGACGTACTTAGCTTGGTACAAATGAGCAAAGCTGATGTTTCTGTCTGCTTGATGGTGGTGGAATTAGCAAAACTGAGGATGCTTTAGGGAAAGGAGACGGTCTTTGGAATAATTTTGTATTTTACTTTTCTTGTTTCCTGAAAAAAGTATCAGGTGACCTACGCTCATTGTCTTTTATTCCTTCTGAGCTCCTGGAGCTGGATTTTTGCTGTTGGCTGGATTTTCAGCAGAGACTGGTCCAACACAAACCAGTTGATCCAGGAGCTTAGGTGGATTCATCCAGAACTGCTATTGAGTAAGTCTCTTCTAAGCTCAGTTAAAAACTTCGGTTTTCTTTTTCAAGTTACATTTGCCTGAGTTAAACAGGCATTGAAGCAAATCTGTTTACTTCTGTTCTTCTTTTTACACTGCTCCTTCTTTTCTGGACCTTTTACCACTGTGAAACAGTTGGCATGTGAACGATGTCTGTCCCTCCTGTACTGATAAAAAATTTCAAAAAGGTCTCCTAGAAATTGTCTCTTCTGCTGGGAATCAACCTGCCTCCTTCAGTTCTTCTTCATAATGTATGGGGTTTGGTATTTGGCATTTTCCTGATTGCTTTTCATTTAACTGTTTCTGGGATAGTAATAATATGTCCTTGAGGAACTGAATTGGGATTTATACAAATTAATCAATATGGGTATTTAGTAAATGTCTTGGATCCAACTTTTGGTAGCACACTGTTTAGTTTCACAGTTACGTGCTTGTTTACCTTTGAGTAATCCTCTCCCCATTCACCAGGAGTCTGAGGATGCTAGCAAGCCCCTTTGGCTTGTACAAGATTTGAGTGTGTACCAAAGAGCCTCATTGAATGAAGCCTTCTAGACGAATAACCACACACTTTGCTTTTTTTACTGGCTCCTGTGTATGGTACTGGAATTTCTCAGCCACATTTCTGCCATGATCCCTAGTTAAGCATGGAGGAGCCTTAGTGTCTTTAGCCGTGGTAGAGGCAACTGTGTCTCCGTTCACTTAAGCTTGGATTTTGGCTAGGCTTTTTGCTCGCTTTCCACAGCTTTTCTAGATCTTTTCTAGTTTCCAGAACAAATGTCTTTGTGACCCAGGTAAATGCAGCCTAATCTTTTTTTTTTTTTTTTTTGACTGATGTACTGGGTTGTGGTTTTGAGTACTTGTGTATACTAACCCCCAAGTATGAACTATTTAGGCACACATGGCTGTATACTGATGAAACTACTTCAGGCTCACATCTGTCAAACATCACTTGACGTATGATGGCTCTATTCCTTCACTGATCTAGACCTATTTCAATTTAGTTTCATTATTTTGCTTTTTAGCAACTGTAAAATGATGTGCAAATGTAATACACTGAAACGTGGAAGGGAAGAGTGAACCAAAACCACATTATGGACTCTACTATACTTCGGTCAAACACATAAATAGGCAAGAAAAGCCTGTATAAATAAATGAGAACCTATGTGTTTTTTAAAAGAGGTTTAAAGTGACCTCTGGAGTGATCTTTTGATTTCATTCCAACCTGAAATATTTTCACTTTTTGTATCCTTTGGCTCCTGCTCTTAACTCTATTTACTGTATAGGCTCCTACTTTAGATCTTCTTCCAAAACTCTTCACCTTAGCCGTTGCTGTCTGGTGCAGAATCTGGTGAAAGGCTTTTTAGCGCTCTGAGTATACAACATCCCCCGAAATTCCTTCACGTCACTGCAGTACCGTCCCTGGGAATTCCAGAGGCTTTGCTAAGCATGACCTCTTCTGCCTCGGTCCAGCTGCCACAGTCTTAAGCACATTGCTTTACCCATTTTCCTAGCGTTTCATTCTTATGGCATGCAGTTTCCAAAACTTTCTCCCTGTAGGTCGTTTTCAGCATTATGGCTAATAATGTTACTGCTTATCTCTTGACCTCATATAAAGTGATACTTAAACTGAAGGCCTTTCTAACGTAATTCACTGAAGATTAAGCCTATGTTGTAGAAGTCTTGGTACAAGGTCATTTGTGTGACAGCATCGTTCTTGTGATGGACTAGAGTTAAGCCCCTTTCTATATAAAAGCTTATATTTCTTTTGAAAGTTTGATATGGATAAAAAAGTTTTTCAGCTTGTTACAGGGATGCAAGTTTGTGGCCTGCCTTCATTTTTTTGGGATGGTATTATCTGAAAACAACGTAATATGCTTATTTCTGGTTTGCAGAGAAGGCATTTTTTAGAGCAAGTTGATAGTGAGCCAAAGTCTCTGAAGCCTTAAAGTTGTGGTTAGCAGACAGCCAGTCTAGGAAATTAGGTCACCATTACCTCACTTTTGGTTTTTTTCATATATTTTATTTTTTTAAATTCTGTAGTATATCCTGTAGTTGACACTGTTGCTGTCTTACCAGTGACACCCAAGATGGATTTGATCCCAAGCTGGCAGCAGGAAGGAGACCGAAGGAAGGGCCTGAGGCTTCAGAGGGGTGAATTCAGAGTGTGAAATCAGTGCCAGGAGCAGAGCAGCAGTGGAAGATGGCTGGCTTATTTGGGAAGGAAGGTCTGAGCATAAACTGGTCTTTGACACTGTACGAGTAGGTTGGGTTTGGGCATCTGGGCAGTTTGCAGAGCTGGTGGCAGGAGTTGCTTCCCTGAGGACTGTGGCTCGGCAGAGAGGAGGCCAGGCGGGATCGTGGTCCCTGGGGGGAGGCAGTTGCAGGCGCTCCGCCTGCCTGAGTGGGTATTTGCCTCTGCGCTCTCAGCTGTTACAGCCTCCACTGCAGCAGAAATCATCCCCGTGTGGGTTGGTGGGATGAGGTGGGAGCAAAAGTAACTTGAAAAACCCGTACCTATTTATATAGATACAAAAAAAATTTTGATTTTTCTTCTCAGAAACGCTATTAGCCGAGTCTGGGAGTAGCTGAAAGCTTTATTCCCATCTGTTACACTGTGCATGGCTCTTCTAAGGTGTGACCTTATCAAAGCTGGAATCAAAACACAAAGTAAAACTCAAGGCAGGCTCAATCTAGTTGAGATTCCCTTCAGTAGACCATGGCAATGGGGAACAATAGATGTGCTGCTGAAGTTCATTCTTTCCTTAAGTGTGGTTTTATCGGCAATTAGTGCATAAAAATAGCGCTTACTGGCTTCAGGACCCTTCCCCCTGCTTTCAGACTTGTATTTGCTCACTTTACCTAAAAATAAGGGAGGTTTCTACTCCAACTGTAGTATTGACGGAGCCAGCAGACTCATGACTGCCACATTTGAAGAACAGGTATTTGTGCCTTATCAATGGGATTATTTGTTAAGTTCCAGCTGCAGAACTTTTGCTGTTGAGTTTTCTTCACGGTCCAGGAGGAGAACAATTTAAATCTTGGATTAGTCTTCCAGGCCCAGGAAAATCAATCCTTTCAGAGAAAGCTAACATATCATTGTACAGAGCTGGATTTTTTTGATTGCTTTTCAGGTGTGCTTTCAGTTCTTTGTGAGGGCTTTCATGAGTCAGTGGGAATGTTGTGAGTAACTCGGTTATGATAACGTTGTAAGGAGAAAAGAGACTGAAAAGGGAAAGGAGGGATCCAGTGGGCAGACTTTGTTCCTTGTACTTGTCTGTAATCCCCTGACTCCGGCAGAGTAGCAGACTACTCGAGCAGATAAAGGTAAAATTGGCATCTCCCCCCTAAACCTGAGTCTCTCAGTCTGCACTTAGTGTCTAGGGAAAACGTTTGACCCCAGAGGTTTGGTTTTTTGGAGGGGTGGTTGTTTTGGGGGAGGCAGTTCTTGATGCAAGTTGGAAGATGGGAATTGTATTTTGAATATTGTTGAATTAGCTTTCAGGAGCTTAACAAATACTAAAGCATCAGCCTTTGCTTTTTTTTTTTCCCTTTTTTTTTTTTTTGCTACTTCACCTGTGACAGCTTCAGTTTACAGACTCCATTCTTCTTGTGGAAATTTTATTGTGTGACCGTTTCCTTGTTTAGTAATACAGTGGCTTGGGAGGAAGCAACTTTATACTTTTGATCTAATTTTAAAGCCTCAGAATAGGTCATTCACTCCTCCGAACAATTTCTAAAGATTTTCAAATACGACATAACTTGATTTAGAAGGCGAGGAGTAAAGTGTCAGGGCCAAAACTTTGAAGGAGCTTTTATGTGTAACCTTATTGGGATTTTTAATGGGCTAAATACAGCATTGTAGGCAGAAACTGTAAGCTGAGAAGCCCTCCATCTCAGCAGATCCTTGGGGATATGCCCTTGGGAGGGTTTCAGACTGCAAGAAAATGTGGAAAAACAAGAAGATTGCTCTGCAGGGATGGACATAATGTAGGGAGAGGTTGGGAAAGATAAATCCTTCTGGCCCCCTTCATTATGAGAGTAAAATGACACTTTTGGCTAGAGGCCAGTGAAACCTGGGAGATCTAGGATGGTGCAGACAGGACTAGCAACAAGTTTTGTCAGGGAATGGATTGGATGAGTGCAGCTCTGCCTCGGCGTTGTGGTTTTTGTTCTGAATACGAAGCGTTAACCCCTCTGTTCCTGCTGCTTTCCAGAAGCAGAAATGAGGCAGAGGCGCTCAACCCTTCAGAGCAGATGGGGAAAAAATTGTGGTGGATTTTAATTAAACTTGGAAAAACAAGCGGAGGTAGAGGAATGCTCTGACAGGAGGTGTCGGATTGTTGGAGGAGCATGTTGTTGTGATGCTGACCCGACGATACAGAGGTTAACAGCCATCCCATCTTCCTCACGCAATCAGAATTCAGCAGCACCGTGGAGAGGGGGCTGCCAGGCAATTTGCTTACTTGCAAAGAGCGTTCAAAAAAACCAAGTGTGTTTTTTATCAAAAGAAACTGAAAATTATTTTCGGCAAGAAATGCTGCAATCCGCCATCCCAGAAGGTGGTGATTTTGATTTAAAATTTTGACACACCCTTTTGATTTCACGTATGTCCACCCACCAAGGTGTGGCTAGGGTGGTGCTTTTGAGGAGACGGGGAAAATGCTTGTGATCTCGAAAGTCTTAACTCTTAAATAAGCTAAAATGCAGTACCTTTGTTATGTCTATGGAAACTCATTTTCCTGTAACTGTAAATTTGTCAGGTCTGCGATAGGTGAAAAAGTTTGTCTTTGAAATTAGACCATTAAGGGCTTGTTTTCCGAAAGAATTTGGAGTCGCTGTGCTCCCCTCAAAGTACATCTACGGTGTGGTCAGGGCTGTGAATGCAGCTTCTGCAGATTTACCTGGCCTGCCTCTAAATTACCTTGTGTGTACGTGGAGGT
>NW_009622552.1:36234-59767 GCF_000690535.1 Cariama cristata
TGCTGCACCCCAGCAGCCCAGGCTTAGCATGCTTTGGGTATCGCCCCGGGGTGCCTGCGGGCACTGCGGCCATGGCACCGGTACCCACCACAGATGCTGCCTTAGAGGAACCTTTGGAAAGTTGGCTCTGGCCAGGTGAGCATGCTTGGGAGCCCGTGTGTATTTGCACAATCTCATGATCTTCAGGGGGATGGTATTTAATTTTTTTATGGGAGTTGCGTGTAAACATGGGAGGGTAGAATTTGGCCTGTAAATAGGATCTATTTGGGAATAAGCCTTTTCCCGAGCTGTATAATGATAGTTTTCATTTCTTCACTTAGAAATAAATGAGGGTCACAGTCCTAAAAAGGCTTACATGGAGGCTTTATTTTAAGATTCACCAAGTACTGAAATTAGCCTGTAACTTCAGGGCTTTTAAGTTAAGCGTGCTCTTTCTCAGAGCCTCTGGCCATAGAGCATTTCACTTTGGAATATTTGTACTGTTCCAACTGCTGTAAGTCTAGGCATGATATCTTTCTGTTTCCAGAGCCTAAGATTTGTTTTAAAGTCCAATTTTTTACAACCGGGAAATAGCAAGGGGCATTACTTTATAATGATATGAAGTAGAGCTGGCCAGTTTATTAAAATTTCCTGTTTCTAACTAGGAGGAATTAGCAGTGATGTTTTAGAATAGGAGGTCAGAACTCCGAAAACGCCCACAAAGGGTAATTCTGAACAGCCTGGTGTCATTGGAACCTTTCCGCAACCAAGACCCCTGGGAAATACAAGATTTAAGGACACAAGGCATTTAATTTTACATCCCTTGGTTTTTTGTTCTGGCAGTGCCTTAAGGAACGATACCACTGATTAAAGATTCACACACCCCCCCACCCCCCCCAAAACTTATAACTAATCTTTTGCTGCACAAAGAGGAAAAATGTGAGGAAGGGGTGTTGCGATGTTAACTGTATGTAGTACCAAGGATTCATGAATGAAATCCAAATTGCCTTGTGTCTGGAGGCTTCTGAGGGCAGTGGAGAAATGCGAAAGGAGTTGCTGTTTGCAATTAGATTGTCACGCTTAGCACAGCGCCTTAGCTCCTGTCCTAATTTTATGCTTTTACCTACTCGCTTTCGAATATCATCAGCCTCCGCTGTTCCCTAGGTGCTTAGTTATAAATCACACCAAACCTTTGAATCCTTGAGTCATTTTTCGCTATGACTTTTCCTCCTCTGTGGTATGAAGTACAGGCATGTTATCTGCTCACCTGGAGCAAATCCGAGAGGTGGTGTGGTCTGCAGGAATGAAAACTGGGTTGGGAGGCAGGAGGTGGTGAAACCTAGTTCTGGCTCTCGGGGCAGAGTTAAGCAAGCTGCTTCACCTTTCTGTTTCATTTTTCTGCCCTCTGCAAGGAAAAGGCTAAGGACGTTTCCCTGCCTGCCTCCGAGGATGGGTGTTGGGCAGAATAGTTAGTTAAATCCCACCTGAATCTTTGGAAACATCACCATACAGGACATGGATATCCTTTAGTGGCTGTTAACGGTGGTCTGATAGATAGCAATGGTCTGTCCTTATTTGCTCGGTAGTTGGTCTGCGTGGTGCCTGCGTGAACAGTGCTTTCTGCGTTCCTGATCATGTTTACCTGCTTACCTCTGAAGAAGGAGATGTAGCAAAGGTCGACCACCTCCATGCATTTTCGTTCAGACCAATATAAACCCCAATTTTCTGGTACGGGGTGCCTTTGTGCGCTGATGTACACTTCAGTTGTTCAACGTCGTCAAAATGTGCATGTCCATTGAACACCAACAAGTCACTTAGGGGAAACTTGGCTCTCACTTTTTGCTTTTCTTCTGCAGTTTTACATTATGAGCACCTTTCATCCAGTTGGGGGAAAGGCTGGCAAACAAACACCCTCACACCTGCCAGCGAGGACCACACCTTGGGCTTCCCGAGAGTCGTAGCAGTCAATAATTTATTGCAGGGAGTACAAATCTATTTTGCAGCTCTGCTCAGGCAGCAACCAAAGCACTCAAACCAACTGGTGATAATGCCTATTAGAATATTCTCTCATCTGAGAGCAGCGATTCTTAATAAAACCCAAATAGTCTTCCCTCTGCCCCCCTCCCCTTAAATAGCACCGAAAACTTGTTGATCCTTCACAGTTTCACTATAGGAAGAAGTGATTATTTTTTCCACACCTGAGATCAGGACCCAGGCTCGCGTGGTGTTGCCGTGCTGTTGTTCCAGCAGCAGTGTTGCTGGCAACAGGGAGAGGATAGGATCCTCATCCCTTGCCTGCTTGTTCTTGTATCCTTGCTACCGCAGGCTGTGCACTGCCTCCTCTTCTGGTTGAGTTATGTGTGACCAGGCTGTGCTTCAAAAATCAGGAGGAAACCCGGAGCTGTGAAAGGCCAGAGTTTAAAAACCAAAACACAGTGTTTTCTGGGAGAGGATTTTTTTAAATTTTATGTTGTAGATCTGGTTTAGAACATAGCCAGTACAACTCTCTTGAGCACTAACTAGCTTTTATAAAAATTACTTGGAAAAAAAAATTATTAAATTTTAGAAAGTAGTTATTTTTCTCCATTACTTTTTTTTTAAAAATGTCCTAGAAAATATCCAAGCATAGCTAAATACTCTGTGTGTTTCTTTAGGACCTTTTTTTCCTGGATGTCTTTTTCTTTTTTTTTTTTTTCCTCCTTTGAGAAAACCCATAGGGTTTGTTTTCTGTTTAAGTTTATAGGTCTCTTTGACAAGATTGCTTCTTTCAGGGAGGGTGGGGAACCGTGTGAGTCAGCTTGCAGGACTTCTGCCCTAGCAATACTTGTAGAGTTAGGAGGAACTCCAGCTTCTATTAATCCACTCTTTTCCAGTGGTATGCTCTCATACATGCTCATAACCTGGGATTAAACCTGGCATTGCTCAGCGGCATGACTGGAAGCTTGACGGGAAGGAAGACTTAGCATGGTGGACAGCCAAGTGCAGCCACGTGTCCTGGTATTTTCAGGGCGGATCACAGCATGCCTGAAATGAATCCTGAGTTAATTACATTGGTCACACCATTAGAGTTCAGGACTGTCCTCAGAAAAGCTGTGTACGTAATGTGCTTGTTTCACTCCCTTGTAAAAAACCAAGTTGGTAGAAACCTTTGAACTACCTGCTTCTGGCACCCGCGGAGAAAGAGCATCAGTGGTATAGGGCAAGATAACGGCCAACAAGCTGTGGCTTCTGTGCAGGCATTGATAGCAGAAGCTTCGTGGGTAGAGAGGTCAGACTAGTTGATGATAACAACCTCTTCTGATCATAACGTGTCCAAATCCTACCTGACTCTGGACTTCTCAAAGCATCGTGCCCCCTTCGTTCTTAGTAGTTTTCCTTTCGTTATTTCACAGTGACTTAAGGGTAGATTCTGTCTCACTATACAATGCTCTGCGTGAATGCTTGTAACCTCGTTGCAAAGTTGTCATATGAAAGCTTTCATAGATGAGTGTGTCTCTCTGTGTCTTTTCACCCCTGCTCTTTCTCTGTAGTTGTTTCTCCCATGGGAATAGGGGAAAGAAAAGGGTCTGATTTTTACCACTGTAGAGCAGAATAGGTAGATCTTGGGCATTGTTAAAACCAGCATCATTGGAAGGACTTTAATTTTGTGTGGAAGACAAGTGCACGTTATCTTCCCGTCCTCCCAGTTTGAGTTTGTATTTCTTTTTCCAAGAATTAATAAAGTATTTAAAATAAGTACAGGATTTTCTTCTGGCATAAATTAATCTGCAATCTGTAAAAGGGAATTTGGTATAAGAAATTCCAGTAATGTAAAATACTCTGACTAAAACTTTCTGAAATCCAGACAAGGCTTTTATAATATTGTAAGAACTTGACTTCAACATCATGTGGAAAACATGGAAATGAAGGCATGGGTAAGCCATGTCCTTTTAGGATTTTTTGAAGGGACAAAACAGATAAGAAAGTAGAACGGAGGTGGTGGTGGACAATCTGAGAGTCCCTCCCCAAAGTTGGGAAGGCATAGCAGTATGGTCCAGCTTTGCTTGACACCTAATGAGGATGACTTTCTCTGAAGATGATTTAGGACTGTTGTCTTAGTAATAAATGTTTTCAACTGAAATGACTGGTAAAAGATTTTCCAGTTTCTATGGAAGGATCTGTGAAGTTCTGCGCTGAATAGTGCTAATTACGTGGAGTTCATGTCAAGGAACTTCAGCCTTGCAGTAGCTAGATATCTAGTCCAAACTAGTCATTTCGTCTTATTCTATGGGCTCCTCCAGAAATCATCATCTTGCAGAACAGGTGGGATGAAATTATTTGCCCTCTGGAGATGCATATTTATTTGGATTGACTTCACAGGGAACCTAGACAGTGCTAGCTGGGACTTGGCTAACTAGCTGTTAGATGTGTAAAACTAGGTGGCATAGATTTGCCCTCGCAGCAGTAAATGGTGAGGTGATAGTTAAACTCACCATGGGGAAGGACAAAGATAGATAGGAATGAGTGCACAAAACCATTCTGGAATTTGAGTATGGTGAGGACATCTCTCATGTTGGTTACTTTAAATACAGTGGTTGTTTTGATATACTATATGCTCATAGCAGTAATGATCTTTGTAGCATCATCCAGGGTGCCGTCTGCTAGTGGAACTCATGCGCTATAATGAGGCGTTTGGTTAAATACGCGCACCACCAGATGATTACGTCTGAGATTAAACTGGGGATAAAAAAGACAGACTTCTCCATTTGCTCAAGTAACAGAGACACAGCAACTGCTGCACAAGCTTGATGATATTTTTTTATTCCTTCTGGTATTACTGTGGTATCTGGAATCCTCAGCGAGGAGCAAAGTCCTGAGAAGTATTTGTTGAACTTTATAAATATGAAACACTTTCACTTTTCTGTGCCTACTTTGCTGATATGATAAACTAAACTAACCAACCCCACTAAAACCCTAGCACTCCTTATGCAACGCTTCACTCAGGCTTATTCCTCCACCATCTCCCATTGCCCATCTCTGTTCTGGTTGTTTAGTCTGTTAGGGAGGTTTTTGTGGTGTGGGGGTTTTTTGTGTGTGTTTTTTTTTGTTTTGTTTTGTTTTTTTTTTAAAGAAGGAATGGGGGAAAGGGTCCCAGTCTGGAAAGGGCTTACACTTACATCATGTTCAGAAATATGTCAAGGCTCTTCCTTGTTCTTACGTGGCCCCCGAGATGGAGGTGTGCCAGTTTTCATCTCCTTGAGGAAGTGACTGGACGAGCATCGCAGCCAGGTGGCTTTGGTTCCCTGTCTCAATTAAAGCAGATATCCATTTACAGCCGAATTGATTCAGAATGGCTTTAGGCTTCATCTCGAGCAAGGCTTCAGCATCTGCCTCTGGATCTGTAGCTAGACAGCACAGCCGCTTTGCAAAGGGCTGGTTTCACTGAAGGAGCCTTTGTGGATTAAGATTCAATTTACATTTGTAAGGTTGTCACAAGTAATAGCACAGCCTGACAAACAGCGTAGTCAATAAAATAATGCAGTCCCTCTATGTGCTGGAGTCCTCTGCTCTAGATGAGGTGCAGAGGCCAATTTTGGAGTTATTAGGTCTGAAGCTTCTCTTGCTTGCTAACCTGTAAATTCAGAAAAATAGTTTTATTGAAAGCAGCAAGATGTAGGCAGCATGTAAAACCTGCTGCTGCTGAGTCTGGGCTCACGAGTGTATGGTAGAGAGAGAGTTTTAATTTGTTGGTTTTTGTTTTTTTCTTTTTTTAGCTCATACTAGTGTCCTGCTTTCTGCTGCTGATAGCTACTGGACTTTTTTTTTTTCTTCCCTGTTCGAAACATGAAAAGTTTAAATAAATAATGAAATATGAGGCCAGTCTGTTATCTTCAGTGCATTCCCCACTATCTCTGTTGCATCTCCAGATACGTAGTTTTGCAGGCTGAGAAGATCTTTCCCTCCCCCACACCCCCCAATCCATCAAACTGTGTCCAGATTCCTACAATTCTGAGGTTTTCTGTTGTTGCTCGGCTTGTTGTCATTTTTTTTTTTTTTTAAATTGGGACAAGTCCATATTCTCAGTAACAAGTACCCTGACACCCAGCCAACACAAGTATAGAGCTGGCTACTAGTTATTTATCATCTGTTGTAAACTATTTTTCATGAAGCTCCCTCACTAGATCCACAGTTTTTTAAGAGAGCAATTAATAACAATATTAACCCAGCGAGCAGAAAGGGTGCAGAGAAGGTGCTGCAGCCCTTGACCGGCAACGAGCAGTCTTGATAGCATCTGATGTGCGAGGATAAGGATTGGAAATGGCAAGGCCAGTTTTGGAACAACTGTATCCTTGTTTCTCTACCCTTGAGGACGAGGGGGACAAGTGCCTACATGTGTTGGATTTTGTTAGCTGGATCCAGTTGCTGTGTTGAGTTAATGAAGGTCATGTTAGTCTGTGGAATGCTGGGAAAGCAGGGGAAGCCGAAACCGAGCTGGCCCATCCCCAGGCAAACTGGTTTTAACCAGGAAAAAGTCAGAGAATGCGAAGAAACTTCTTGTACATCACCTCAGGCAGTTATGTATTCTGTTTCCTAGTTACATTTTTTTTTTTTTCCTGGTATCAATTCCAAAACAAACAAATGGAGAGAGAGGGGGTGTGGGGGGGAAAGCATTCCTTAAAATAACCCTTTAACATCTTGGGGCAAATTCTCTTCTCAAGCCTGAAGATACAGTTTATCTGTGCTGATATTGATAGAGAGCACCCCAGATACATGCTGCAATGATTGTAAAATGAAACTCTGATCCCTTTTCATTAATTCAGAAGTAGGATCATAGGACTGTGGCACGTATTGGGCACTGCACTAAATAACAGGATAGATAAGCGGGCGCTGCAGGTACAGACCCTCCTGACTTTCTGCTCTTGCACCTTTTCCTTACGCTGGGTAAAACACAGCGCTGGGCAGGAAGGGACCCTGGCATTGTTTAGGACCTGCAGGCACGACTCTGATGGAAGGGGTAGTAGTAACTCTGTTCAGACAGTAACTTGGGTATTTAGAAGTAGTAGTTCAGCACAGAGTGGTTCCTGTTGGGCTTACTGAGAGAAATGACACAGCCAAACACAGCTCCTGGAGTACTTCGGTTAGCTAACCTACCTTGTGAATGCTGAAACCTCAGGCCTCTGGTACTGACGGCAACTTTTCACTTCACTGGAGCATTTGCAACGCATGGTTGTCATACTGCAATGCTTGAATAAACCTTCTTTTTTTGTCTGTGGGTGATCGCATCCACTTTCCCCTCCTACTCCGTGTTATTCTAGTCTTTCAATTAACTTTTGACTCCGAAATTTAGGGAGTTTATCACGCCCCACTTTGGAACTGACCATTTGATCTGCTTCACAGCCAAAGTAGAAGACATTTCTGAACTTCCCTGCCCTGCTGCCCTCTATGTCATCCTGTTTCAAGCTCCTCTATACAGCTCTTAAAGTGCTATATAAGGTTCTGAAAAGTATCGCGTTGCTTGGCTCGGTGCTTAAGGCAGTAGGGCACACAGTCTTTTTGGCATGCTCCAGCAGCCAGTGGAAACAAGGGTAAGCCAGCTCGTGTACATCTTAGCTTTGGCAAGGATGATCAGAGCCATAGCTCAGCAAGAAATCAGCGTTCCCTCTGCAAGTGAAAGGTCAGGAATGCAGAAAGCTCACTGCCTTTTTAAGAAGGCTGAAAGTTTGCCCTCCCTTTTTCCCAAAAGGAGGGCAAATAGGAGGATAACAATCCCATTTTCTGGTTTGTGTTTGGCTGAGAATGTGTCATCTAGTCTATTTAAGGAATGGTCACGTGTAATATTTTGAAAGGTTGTTAACCTCTGGGTCAAATCCGTTCCATTCAGTCCTGCCGTTTGCTTGACTCGCCGGTGACCGATGATATCTGGTATCCAGCCGACATCCACGTTCTTTCCTGCACCTAAATTCTCCAGCCAGCAGATGAAGAGATGGTAGAAACAAAACCTATCAGCACAGGCATTTCCTCGTTAAAACCTGTAGTGCTAGGCTCTAGGATGGACGGTATTCTGATGAGTTCAGGATGCTGTGACTTTTTTCAAGCAAAGACGTCCAAATTCAAGCTTAGAAGAGAGCATAGCTTCACCAGCAGAAGCACATGTGTGTACATAGGTATGTGTGTACCTTTTTTATTGAAAAGCACAGGCACAAATGTACTGTTATCAGTCTTGCTACGAGAGTGGGTGGGAAACTATTCAGAGAAGCTTTTTTCCCTGCTGGAAACCTTTGGTGTCTAGAAATCAAAGCTCTCTGCAGATGTGTGCAAGTCTGAGTGAGATCTAAATTGAGAAGATTTCTAAAATCCAGATGGAATTTCTGATGAAAACAGATGCGTGATCAACACTCTTGCCAGCTTAGAAGGTAGAGGCTGTAGTGGTGCCACGGAGAGCTTCGGCTCTGTCAACCTGAGCAAGCGCTTAAAATGTTGCTGTGGACCCCAAAGTGGGTAGAGTTCTTCCTTCTGCTTGAGTTGGGGGTCTGCCTCATCTTCATGACTTTCTCAATGACAGCCTTGACATTTTCTGTATAATGCAACCTCTCTTTAAAGCCAGCGCTAGTCATGCGCTGTGTTTGTAGAGGGAAAGAATAAAATGTATTGAATATTGGGTAGGATTTTGTTGCATATCTCTTCAAGTAGATGCTATTTTAGCAGATGTAGTTACTTTTTCTTTCCAAATTACTATTAATGACCTATTTTGCCTTAAATTAACATCCAGATTCTGTTTTTTTTTTTAATCAATGTATTCTGTTTGCAATGTAAGAAAAACTTATTGTAGTGACAGAAATTAATTTTCCTTCTTAGCATAGTATCCAGCCATGCTTTTCTTTTAACATTGGAAAGAATGAGTCATGGAATCAACAGCACGTGATGTGGTCTTTGTGAAAGACCTCTCAACTGGCATGGGGTCACGTTATAAGACATTAGCGTTAGAAATTTCTTCCCACTTGCTTGAACAATTTCTCTTTTGTGCAACCATATGCAAAGTCCTGCCTGCCTTTCTTTTTCTTGCAGGCTGTGTTAAACTTCAGTTGTCGCTTGAATTTACGTTCCAAGTTTTTCTATATCAATTTCATTGAACCCAACAGTAGAGAACTTAAAGGATGTACAGAGAGATTTTTTCTGAAGGGTTCATAAAAGAGGCAGGCTGCTACTACTAGCTTGAGCCAAAATATATGGAGTGAAAATCATGCAAGTTCCTTTGCAAGCAGATGTACCTTGTCCCTGACAGAGAAGGCACTGGCTTTACCAACACTGGGATTCCTGTAAGCTGTGTATGTCACTTACGCTGAATTAGGATTTGTTTCTGCTTCTGTTGACTTCAGCACACGAACATTAATCTCCAACACGAATCAATTTATTGTCGCTGAACCCCCATAAGATAAAGAATTACAACCTCTATTTTGTAGATGAACTGAGTTGCAAAGAGATTTAGATTACGGTTTAAATGTCTGTTTAGGCACCTAAGGATGCAACTAGATGTCAGGTAAGATTTACGAAAGTGCCTTAACTGATTTTGGGGGGAAGTTTAGACCCCAGAGAAGCGAGGGGCTTTTATAAATTCAGCTAGGCACTGGAGTGTCTATAGCGGCCTCGTGCTGACTTCCCTTGTCTCACCGGTGTTCAGGAGCAGAGCTAGAGCTGACCCCAGACTTGTACCTCATGGCAGGCAGAAAGTGCATGCCGGAGATGAAAGCTGGGTCTTTGAGGTGTCTGCGGCTTGCGTTTGGGGACAGCACTACTCAAGCAGACGTAGGTACCCGCTATTCCCATTTTCCGTTTATTCCCAGCCTCGTACTTTTATCAGCAACCCGCTTCCCACCTCGAGTTATTTTTTGGCTGGATTGATTCCAGACGGAGCGGAGGGTATGGCTCCAGGGCCCACAGAGGCGCGGTGACCGCAGAGTTCCTATAGCCCTGCCATGACTGGGCAGCCAGGGACACAGTGAAGGCTTCTGAATTGACCATCTGTGCTGAAGAAAGGGATAGGAGGTACAGCTGTTCCACTCTCCAAAATATTACCTAACTATGCCATCATACCATTAAGGACATACAGAGGTTTCGAAGTTTCCTTTTTTATTTTTTATTTTTTTAAAAATTTATTTATTTAGTTTTAACCAATGCCTGTTTCAGAAATCCTTTATTTAAATGAGTTCAATACTTCCTTAGTTGCTGATGCCGAAGACTAGCTCGAGACTGGTTTGCATCCTTACAGCTGGCTAGGAACAAGCTTGTTGTGGAAACGGCTAGGTGGAAATGACAAGTAATAAATTTGTCGAAAAAGGCAGCTTGTGAGCGGGACCAGAATGAAATTTGAGTCAAGTTAGATGAAAACGTTGGGGGAGAAAACACTTCAGCAACATTGAAATGGCTTTTGATGCTGGAAAGTAGAAAACATTTCCATGTTTGTTTCAAAATGATGTATTTCAGCTCAAAGGGCCAGCACTTGAAAGGGGGAGGTTATCCAACTTCAGAAATGTTTTATTTTCTTTTTGCTCAAATAAATGTCTTGAGTCAACTCAAATTATTTTCAGAGCAAATTAAACATTTCTGTTTGTTTGACCCATATGGTTATTTTTCTTTTTGTCTTCAGTAGTCACTGCAAAAACTCTATTTTTCCTTATGTCTCCTACCAGAACTGAAAGTTGGAGACTGGAATATTCCACCTCCATGTGTGCAGGGTGCAGCTGCCTAAAATAAATCTCCACGTTTTTAGCATCTGGGGCTCTGCCTCATGGTAGATGCTTTCTTCTTACCCTAGAGTGAGAATCCCCTGTTGATGGTATCTTTAAGGAAACCAATGTTCCCAAAGCCCCACGGCAGAAACTCGACAACAGAGTAGTAATGAGGCATTGCTTATATGAACAAGTCACTTTCTGCAAAGACTGCTTAGCATATATGCATGGATAATGGGGGTTATGAATGTTCGGGAACATTAAAGGAAATCAATGGATCCACTATGCACATGAAAGCAGATAAATGAAGCATCACATGTGATACATAAAATTATATGTCTTACCTGGGAGTATGCGTACTGCCTTCCTGGACTCCTCAGATCAGATTTGGCACTAGAGTAGTTGAATCTGACATGGTTCTGATTGTAACCTTTGCAAGTGGAATTGTGCGGGTACATATACTTGATGAGAATGTGACAAGAGAAAATTGAATGTAAAATCTGCTAGACAGCCAATAAATTTGTTTTATATCTTTATCTTTTCCTTGCTTGGCAATTATTTCAGCAGGTGCTGAACTACTTTCTGCTTGCTGTGAGCGAGGGTACTCAAATGACCTACTGTAAATTCTTGATATTTCCTGTACTTATGAGAAGACATAATCATCTCAGGAACTTGTATATTTAGTGTGGATTAAGACAATTTTTTTAAATAATCGGGTTTTTTTAAAGACCAAGATTGCTCATAACTAGTGGTAGGTTGCTTAGTACTATATAACTGAAATGTGTTCATGTTGTCAGCAAACCCCTGTTAACTATATTTAAAATAGTGGGGTGGAGTTGTTGCTCAGGTCCTTCTACGTTATTTGTTGTAGTTCAGTAGACTGTTGATGACAGCGTTTCACTATTAGGTTATAGCCCTCCTAGGTTATGCTTTTTAGAACCGTAAAGCAAGAGTTGTGGGGTTTCCGAGACTGATTACGGAGAGAAGTTTATTGTTATTTCTTACACTTAAATCTGCTAGGTAAGTTAAAAGAGCCAAGTAGGAGATCTGGAATAGAAATGATGTGCAGTTAAACACTGAAAATTCTCTGCCTCTCCTATACTGGAGAGCTATTAAACTATCGCTTATTGTACATTAGTATTCTGTGTTTGTTATCTGAAATGCTACTACGGGCAGTAGTTTGAGCAGGCTGTTACCATTTCTGACTTCATGCTACAGCATTCTCACTTGTCTGCACAGTTGACCCGATCCTCTATGTCATCAGGGAGGAGATGTTTAACTTGTGACACTACTAATCCTTTCCTGAAGGCTTTTCGTTCTTCCTGCACGTTGTCCTTTCATTGCTTTTGTGAGCTGGAACATGCTTGCTCAGCCCAATGATGAATTCATGTAATTACCTATGTATGTACCAAAGTCCTGTTGACTTTAACGTTAAAGATCAGCGATTGCTTAAGTATTGCACTGAATCAGGACCCCCAGGCGTTTTCACATGCACAAGCTAACTTGGGAATTGGTGCACCTTATTGTAGCTCTCCATTGATGGGAATGATGGGCAGGCTCGGCACACTCCCGCAGCCCGGCTGTCGCTGCAAGCGCCTGGCTGTGCACGGGGATGACCGGGAGCACAGCAGCCCAACGGGATGCTCACCTCCCCCCAGCTTAAATCTGCAGACCACAGTTGGCCCGTGTGCCTTTGCATTAACGCAAGTGGGATACATGGAAACAAGTCATGATGTTAGACAAAGTTCAGAGTGTGTATTTGGTTAATGGAGTTCTAGGAAGCCTCATGAGCCTGTATGCAGGTGTGAGTTATGCGAAAGCACATGTCCACACCAGGAGTCTGCGTCCTAGTGTAGCTCTGTCTGTGTGTACCTCTGCAGAAACCCTATTTGCAGGAGCTCGTGGTGCAGAGTTCTTTCTTTCTCAGCCAAGTTCTCATGTGAGGATATGGATGATTTTCCATACGCCTCTTGAAAATGTGCTTGTCTCCACATTTTTATTTTGCTGATGTAAATACGCCTAATGCATTGTGATAGTGCTGTGTTTTATCGAGAAGGCTGCCCTACTGTCAAGCCTGAAGAATCTAGGTTGTTCTTGGTGTACGTAGGCATCAAGCCTTCAGAGAATATGATTGTCCTCAGCTGGAATGATTGATAGTCCCAGGAATCATATCTGAATCACAAAAAATCTTGTGTCTCCAGTTCATATGTTGTCATAACCCAGTAGACACATTATATATTCCCTGTAGAGGCTCACTTGTGATCCTTTCTCATACCGTTTGTGCTCAGAACAGCGTTAGCCCATTGACAAGAGGGGAGATGTTGCTGTTAGAGCAGTTCCAGTCTGGGCTTCTGCCAGAGCTCTGTGGCATTGCTGTCCCAGGTTGGTGATGAAGGAGTGGACTTTTGCTTTCTCCATCCCCTCAAAAGCCTTCCGTGCTGCTTCCTCGGTGCTTTGATATTCTGCCAGCTGAGGGAGGGAAGAGCCATTTATAAATATTTCTGGTAATACAGTAAGTACTCTCACATGTTTTGCTCACTCATTTTCCGTATCCAGAAATCTATCCGACCAGAATCGGTTCACTCTCTTTTATTAGCAGAAATAGATCCACAACAATTAAAATTGATTTAAAAAAAAAAAAAAAGAAAAAAGAGAAGCAGCAGCAGCAAGCACATCATCATAGTGATTGACTGTGTGTATATTCACACTGGCTTCCAATCCATGGATAATTACCCCTCAGAGATTGTGTGCTATGTACAGTACGGTGATGGAATTATGCACTTTGAAGAGCTTTAGTGAGGCTCTTAGGATGCAAAATTCTTTCCTTTTTTTTTTTTTTTTTCTTCTTTTCATTGCAGTGAGTAATGATTTTTAAATGCACATGATCCACACTCAAAAACAAAGTAAGGCTTGTCAGTGATGTTTTGTGTCTCTGGGCCTGACTTTTCTTGAACTGACACAATACAAGTGTACCCATGAGATGAAATTTGGGGCATGGTCAGAGGATCTCTTGGGATTGCTGGCCTTCGTTAGTGAAAGGAAAGGCAAGTGGAACTCCGATGTTCCTCATTCTGTTTAGCAGCAAGTACCCTGATTGGGATTACCGCAAGGAAAGAGGGCTTGAAAGAGACTGGGGGTACAAATCCATAGAAAATCAAGCTTCGTTAGTTTGGCTGGTCATGGATCCCCTTACCTGAATGCTAAGAGCCAGTGGTGGTGATTTCTCCGACCTCGTTGTCACAGCCAGTTAAACTGTTTTGATTTGCAATTTCACACAAAAATTTTAAAGTATTGCTTATAAATTTCGGCCTAAGTGGTTTTTGGCAAAGTGATAAGCAAGTAAAAAACAGAGCCTCATCGTAGGAAGTGTCAAGCAATCTTAATTTTAGGCAGAGATACCAGCTCCTCCTAGAGGAAAAGAGCCAGTACGTAAATAGCTCCCAACAGATCCTTTACCCAAAGAGACAAAAGGGTGACGTGCAGAAGTTGCTGCTAATGCCAAATTTAAGCTTTCCAATGGGAATGTGTCACGTACATGAGGTTTGAGTTTGTCTGCAGGATGTGACTTGATGTTCAGGCAGGAGTGTTTCTTGATACTCTGTGATACTTTGGAGGTATTAACAGCTCTCCAGATCCATCAGAGTTCTTTGAGAAAATCTCCAAAGGTACTACCACGGGAGTTGGAAAGGGAGGTACCTTTTGAAACACAGCAATCGGCCCTGTAGTTGCAGGGCTGCTGTACTCCTCTGTGACAGGCGCTTGTTCTTTGACTGTGGCTATGTTTACGGGGTTTTATCTTTTGTTGATATCTTTAATGAATGTTTAGTAACAGTGAGTGGTGCTGCATCCCCTTCCACCAGCCTGGACTAGCAGGCTGTTGTGTTAAAAGGAGGGCTCCCAAAGGCAACTTGTTGCCCCAAAAGAAGCTCTTTAACTGGGACAGACTGTTAACAGCGATGAGGTCCCTGCAGCTGCCCTGCTCTGGCTCAAAGATGATTGAAGGTGGCCCTGGGAGTGCTCCCAGAGGTAGACTTGTACCTACAAGTGTACAAGCCAGCCCTCTCCTCCCATCCCGCCTTCCTCAGTGCCCTGTGCCCCAGAAGGAGCAGTGTCCCTGCTCTCCCCGTGTGACCCGGGCTGCAAAAGCTAGAATGAGGCAAACAAGGGCCTTCCTTGATGCTGCCCAGCCTCAGGCCCTTAATAAAACAAAGGACACACTCTGCTTTACAGCTAACCAAAGACAAACAAATGAAATAATTCCACTGTCCATCAGAGAGGTTGTGTGCACGGCTGTACCTGGTGGTTGAACGTACGGTTTCCACGGAGTAGCTGAGTTTATGGGACATGTTCGGGAGGGGGCTGCATGTATCGCTTGAGGAAGTATCAGATGCTTCAGTCTATGAATCTGTTATGTCTCCATCTTCTTGACTCTTGTGGAATAATACCAAGTGGTGCTCAAAGCCACTTGCAGCATCTTTCAGCTCGTTTGGTGATGGTGCATTGTATGACCTCCTCAGCAGTCTGAAATGTTTCAGCTTGGGGTTCGGTCCTGCAATTCCTGGTCCTTTCTTGTTCTGGCAGTCAATGGGGGTATCTGCTCAGCACTCTTGAGTACTGTGGTGAAAATGCGGTGGGTGCTTTTGGTGTTTAAGTGGTTGATATGAGAAAATGTGTGTGTGTGTGTCCCCATTCTTAGGGTTTTAATCTAACTTGAGGAAACATTCCTTACTTGTTAGATATGTAAATTTTTAGGTACCTAATTATGTGGTTTACTTGCCAAGTCCCTCCAGCCCCTTCTTCCATGATCCCACCACCCTCTTCCCTTCTCATTCCCTTAAATGTGTGTAGATGATGAATAGCAAATCTTCTCATAGAATTCTTCAGGAATATTTACTGTAGGGTTTTGCTTTTGTTTGCTTTTCTAGTGACTTGGAGATGGCATGGTGAGAAAAGAAACATGTGAGCTAAACCTGTTGGTTTGAACATTGTGTCAGAAAATATCCATAAATTGCAAGTTACTACACAGATGTATAGATTTAATGAGACTGTGTAATGCCATTTATTTATGCTAAAGAATCTGACACATACAGTACTGAAAAAAAGTTAATACTCTAAGAGTTATTTTATATTTTTCCATTGCCATCTGTCACTGCCTACATAATAATGATACAGGTGAAAGCCTAGCACTGCTTTAAAAAAAATTGGAATGAATAGTCATTTAAATATCTTGCTGCTTTAATAGCTGGTGTGTTTTAAGTTGTGGGAAGGAAGCAACAGAGATACCCTCCCCCCATTTTTAGTATATTAAATATTGGGTTTAAACAGATTTAGATTCTTGAAGTGACTTGTGAAAGTGGAACTCGATTATAAACTGTTCTGTCTTTTAAATTTGGAAAAGTTAAAGGACTAAACCAGATTCTGCCATCCTTACAACATATCATCAGTGACTGGTTCTTGGACTAGCCCTTTCATGTACATCTTTAGATGTAGGTGAATTTTTGTGCTCTAAGTCCTGTCTTAATGCGCTCAGTTCAATACTGCTGGGGTCTCTGAACTGTAAGAGGGTCTTTCTAGGTCCCAGATCCTTAAATCCTGGTCCCCATGACCATCTGAAATCAGTAAAGAAAAGAAAAATGTAAGGGAAATACACTTTTTCAGCTGTCTCAAGTAAAAATACATGTCTCAAAGCAGCACCGTGCTGACAGAACTCAACACTTACAAAGACACTGGCTTTTAAGAGTTTTCCTTCAACTTTATGCAGTCATATGGTGGTCAGGCAAAACTGCTTCTCTTTTTTTTTTTTCTTTTAATCACGGTGGAGTCCAGCACAGCCAATACTGAAACGCATGGTGAGAAGTCCCTATGCTCAGACCTTTGTGGTGATCCAGGGCTACAAATGCTCCTGTGCCTGGGGATCTGCCCATTGCTTTGCATCAGCCACCTGCCTCCGAGAGCACAGATGAGGCTTTGACTCATATAAATAAATGGGATGGGTTTTGTTGTTAATCTCGTTTTTACAATGGAGTGACAAAGACAGAAAATATTTTTGTAGCAGGTGCTTATCCTAGAATTTTCCATGGGTTGATGAGTCAGGGGAGGTGCCTCCTTTAGAGGAGGAGGACATGGCTAGGTCAGGTTGCATTAAGATGATTTAGAGTTTATATAATTCAAAATAAATACATCTTTTCCTGAAAGCTGTGAATGATCCAAAGGTGCAACTTTGTAATGAAAGCCTTTCACTTATTTAAAATAATGTCTCTAGTGGTAAAAATGCTAAAAAATGAAGTAGAGTACCTGGTCCGGATCCAGAGAACTCATTCCAAACAGCTTTTTCAGGTGTATTTTCAAATATAGTGCAGATCCCTAATGGAAATTTCCTTATAAATGAAATAATCGTTACTGTTATAATTACTAGTCTTTGTGTACGTTGGAAAGCATTTTAGGAAGTCATGCACTTTTTAAGAAGCAGAGATGACAATGAGTGAGCAATGAGGTTTTGGTCACTTCAAATGGATGTTATAAATCACTTTATTTTTGTTTATAAGAGATGATCCATATATAGCTGTAGTTTGTCAGCATTTTCCATTACAAACTTCTAGTTTTGGGTACCATACGGAGCTCTCGGCAGCCTCCTAGAAAATCCACTTAGAGGTGAATGTTGTGTCATTGCTCAATGAGTATATGTTTCTTTTGCTCCCTTATTAGAATTTGAACCGGTCTTAAGAAAAAAAAAAGTGTTCATGGTTTAGTGTTTTGAGAGACAGTGTGTTTCACTACAGAACTGAGCCTGATTTTATTTTTCCTCCTCTCTCTGCTTTCCAATGTGCATCAGAAATAACTCTACTGAAGTAAAAAAGAGCTGTGGTAGGAGAGGAGACTGACAGTGTTTAATGTACATGTTGCAGACAGTAAGAGACTTGCTTTAGATCGGCAAGTGAAAGGGCTGTGAAAGACCACCCACATCACTGAACTCTCCCTCCTGCAGTTCATGGTAACTATGAAATAGAAGTTTACAATGACAATGAGCGCGGGAGAACACCTGCAATGCACCACAGCCCCCCAACTTTGCCTGTCTGGAACAAGCGTAAAGTCATTAAGATAAAGGCAGAAAGTCTTAGTGATTATGGTCTGCAGCAGGGGAGAGCAAGGGCTAACCAGGTATTGCATAAAGGCAGAAAGTTTTCTAGATGACATTAGCCCAGAAAAGCATGTTTCATGCAACAGAAAAAGGAGAGGAAAAAGCAAAATCCTACTCCTTGTCACCCCATGGAAACAGCCCAAAAAGTAGCAGAACGAATAAACAGGTATCCAACTATTGCTCCGAATTTGACTTTAGGGAAAAATCTGTGAGTCCAAGCCTAATAACTGGCTTAGCTCGAGCATCAGTAGAGATGCGAGAGGAGCTCGGAGCCGAGTACCACTGCATTCCACCTGTCTTTCTCAGGGGCCAGGTTCTGACATTGCAAATGGACAGGGGGGCATGGGGGTGAGGAAGCTCTTCCTTGCACCTATAGGGAATCGGCAGAAACCTTTTATTGTGTTAAGCACAATACTTGTTGCACCGTAATTACTTTGTAAGTATAGGCAAAAAAGGAGAGGGAGGATGGGTCATCAGGAGTACTTTTCCTACCCTGGGATTTGAGTACGACTCACTTATGTAAGTACAAATTGCGTAGATGCATTTATGGGTGAAATTTGGCCTGAGGTCCTTCTGGAGCAGAATCTTGTGACACTGGGCAATCATATATGTTCAATTAGGAGTTCTTAAGAGGTATGCAGAAGCGTGGATGACTTGTGGTCAGCAAACAGTCATGCCTAAAGGCTAGGCATCTGGGGTTTAGATACTGCCATCCTTACTTACACCAAGGTACTCCTTACTCAGCGTCTCAGGCTTTGGACTTCAGCAGGGTTCTCACTGAATGCAACTCAAAAATCATTAAAACCATCAGAATTTGGTCCTGTGATAGAAAAGAAATTTCATGTCTTAATGCTGCACTTGCTGGGATGCTGTGTTCTTAAATCTGAGCCCTTCCAACTGTAACTGTGGTTTTTCAGTTTAATATTTGTATAAGCTTATGTAGCCATTTGAGCATAAAAGTTGTTCCACAGGTTTCACTGCTACAGTCTTCATTCCTTGTGTCTGGCTGTGGACAGCTGGGTTGGGAGAAGCCGCCTGGTATTTTAAAACCATTGCTACTGAAAGCATGCAGTAACATCCAGGGTGCTGCTCCGCATCGGCCAAAGCTGGTGCTTGTGATTGCACAGTACGCCTGGTCAGCGACCTGATCCGGCTGAAAATGGTTGATTTTTCTCAGGAAGGTTAGTTTTCAACCAGGGTGGTTTACCATCCCGTTCCATGAGCACTGGTGCCAGTATAAAAGATGGAAAGGCTTGGCAAGAGGATGGCAACCTCGATTTGTGTCAGCTAAAACCTGACTGAAGCTTGGCTTAACTGTGCAACTGCATCCTAATTTAAACTAAACTTGGGTGTAACAGACCTGTTAGTCTACACTTACTGCACACACCACCTCCAGAGATATGAAATAAGTATTCTGTTGCATTTAGTGAGAGTTTAAATTGACTTCAGAGGTAGCAGGCTTAAACTGAGATTCTTCAATGTGAAAACTAAAAATTTCTAAGGGTGCCGAAATAAACTGATCATTTCTCACTGAATTTCTGGCGTATTAACCACCTCCATGTGGGCTTGAAGAATCTCGTTTGTAGCATGCAGAAAAGGACTCGGCACAAAGCTTCTAAATCTTTCCTTTCCCTCCTTCTTTTCATTAGTTATGAAATATTTGGTTTGATTTAACTGTTACGAATGGACATAACCCTGCTGAGGTTGCTGTGACAACATGGTGTCACCATCTAAGATTTGCACTTGCTCAGAGGCCAAAAGCTAAATCTTTGGCACCTTATGATAAACAAATTTGACACTCAGCATCGGGGATGTCCATGTGTAATGTAAGAGGCCCTGCTTGGGCTTTTGTCGCTTGACTCAAGAAAGGAGTTGGGTAATTCCCCTTTCTTTGCAGGTGACGTTCACCTTCATTTGTTCCATCCAGATACAGCTTCACTTCTCTCTAAGCCTTCAGAAAGCCTCAATCTACTGTGAAAGCAGAACTGACTCCCTTGAAATGCACCTTTCTAACCCCCAACTGAACCATTTTCCATTACGGTGTTGTTAGGGCAGCATTGCCCGCTGGTGTCGTTTGAGAGGCATCTTCCCTTCTCCTGAAGATCACGGTTCTCAACGCCGAAGCACCTGATGCACTGCCAGTGCCTTGAGCAGACCTGACTCTCCTTATTCCTTGGCATCGCACCTACACGGCTTTGGAGCAATACCTGCTTCGCACCAGTGCTGCACAAGGAGAAGGGGAGGCCTGTTCGTTTCTCAGGAACTAAATATAATTTCCAGCTAATTTGCTTTTTAATGTCAACCTGTTTGCCAAGTACTTTGTGGCCTTGAGGTGGCAACAGAGCAGATTCCTTGCCTGGTTCTGCTGCTGCTCGGCTGGTGTTCTCATCCTTTGTATGTGTGCCTTTTTAAAAAGGGAAGATTTGTTGGTGCTCCGTTGTTTACACATTTAATAGCTTACAATTAAGCCAAAATGGACTGAAAAGCCTGAAAAACAAGAAACTCAAAGATGAAGTTTTCTTTTTGCTAAGACCCCTTTATGCTATTCCAGGAGGAAAGTATGTTTAAGCATGCATTAAAGTCTCACTACGCTTCTGGAGTGGTGTAAACACCCTCTTTAAGGACCCTTTTTGCTACCAGAGTGCTCTTAGACTGAACAAGAGTCGAAGCTCATTGTTTCCAGCTTTTGCCATTCCTTACCTTGAATTTTCAAAATCCATGAAGATGGAAGAGTTGTCCCTGCCCCCCCCTCCTTAATTTTGATTTTACAAAACACTTACGAGTTTGCCGTTCCAGCTCTTAAAATTAACTGTATTCCACTCGGCATTACTGTGTCCTTTTAATAGTATAGAAGCAGGGCACTTAGTATAGAAACACTCCACATCTGAATCTTGTGATGTGTAAGAACTAGGTACCCAGGGTCAAAACATGTGAGAAGCTGGGTCATTTTCTATTTGTCTTTAGCTGCCAATTAGCAATGTCATTAATCTACTGCCTAGGAGAAGTTCATGATTAAAATAGACGGTGTCACCGACCATTGACAAGATGATACGCAGAAGGTTGTGCTGTAGCTGCCTGTTACTGTGCTGCAGTAGTTAGAGCTCGGTCTCATTTTCCAGAGGGAAGTAACAATTTCTTAATTTCTTTGCATTCTGGGGTAAAGACAGACACATTATCCAGGCTTTGAATATTGCATTATGTTGTGTTCTGGACAGGGAATCTGCAGCAGACCCCAGGAGAGCTAATGCACCACCTGCCCCCCCACCCCATTATCAGATGAGTTTGGTTAAAGAACACGTTGTCCTTTGCTGTGTTCTCCCACGGAGCCACCCCAAGGCTCTTCGGGGGCGGCAGTTTTGAATTTTGCCTCCTCAAGGATGAGCATCTGAAGCTGGGCCAAAGCTTTGTTTGCTGCTGGTGAGAGAAGAGGACCAGGGGCAGAGGCGCGGGAGGGCTGGAGGGGTCAGGCTTGCTTGTTCTGCTGCTCTGGGGGCAGCAGGAAGGGGCTGATGGTGCACGGCTGCTGCCAGGAAAGGCTAACCTCTAGCTGGAGACCACAAACCCTTGGTGACAGTGGCTAGCCTGGTTTTCCAAGGCCACAGATAAAATAAGCAACGACCTAAGGACAGCAGACAGTGGAGGAGACAGAGGGACCCGATCCTGCTGCTTGCTCCCTGGTCTGTTGGACAGAAGGAATTTTGTTCCGTAGTGGGAATTGCGCTCTCGCTTGCTTAAGAAAAGGATGACCAGTGCTTTAATTTACACCCCACGTGGGGATCAGATCTCTCATCAAGACAGGAGGGTTGTTGTTTCCCCCCCTACCCCGCCCCAATCTCATTTTTGAGGGAAACAAATTTCCATGACAGAGGATGAAATACTAGGAATATTTTTCTTAGGTGGATCTTCCAACTTCTGGTTTGTAGCTACGCTACTTTGTGGGTGAAGGAAATATTTTGGTACTGAAAACTTGCCAAAATGCTGTTTAACAGGGAATTGCAGTTTAATTAGCACTTATGAAACATTAACAATAATTGTATTCAATTTGGCCACTCAGGATAAAGTGTGATTCAGGATCAGCTGGTTGGTGTTCTGAAAAAAAAAAAAAAAAAAGAAAAAAAAAAAAAACAACAAACATTGCTATGTGGTCTGGTGAATATGTGCCATTAGCTTTGTGCTCATAGGTAGAAGTGTTTGTTGCTGCTCCACTCTTTTCTTTTCCCAGGGGGTGTTGTGCTGGACTGGGAAAAAGTGGAAGGAACTTGTATTAACTGGAGGGGAATGGTTTGACTTCAAGTTCATGCTTTTGCAGTGAGCTGGATTACAGTTTATCCCTGCTATCTCTTTTGCTGTGATTTTTAGGAAAAGTGCCAAAAACTTTTAAAATTTTTTCCATTTACTTATTTATGCTTTGCTTTGCCAAGGAATGAGAAAGCCTGCCACTTTTAGGAAGCGTGCGAACAAGAAAGGCAAGGGAACCCAGGGTGAAATTTGATGTGGAGACTTGTGTACGATGCAGGATAGCCATAAACATCCCTTGAATACTTCTTTTTTTCTTTGCAACAGAGTTCATTATGCTCTCTGAGTTTGTGGCTGTAGGTGAAAACAAAGACAGTGCCACAAAATGATTATAGTTTCAAAGGCAGGCTGAGAACAGAGAAAACAAACTATATACGATTTAAGCGCCTGTTTGTACGCAGGCTACCACACAGGCGTAATATATACACCAGTATGATATAAGGCAGCGGAGATGACCTGGTTAGCAAAGCCCTTGCAACGAGCTGAGGAGATCCCTGCTGCACCAGTGTTCCCCTCCTTGGAGACCTGGGACTGGTCCCAGCTGGAGGAAACCTTCCCACAACACCAAGAGCTAGGGGAGGGTTTCTGAAAATGGCAACGACGGTGCTCTGTGTGCCTGTGAAGGTGAGGGAGGTAAGGAGAGTAAACACCCTGCACAGCTCTGCAGAAGAGCTGGGATATTGTGAAAGATGCAACATGAATTGGTCGGGCTTTGCGAGCTGCCTGTGCAGGAGGTGTGGAGCGCTGTGTGTTTGGGAAGGTTGCATTTCAGCAAACGGCTCGCTCCGTTTTGTTGTGCTGTTTATCCTGTTGGATGAAAGCCATCATTCAGCAGAAAGAAATGCTAGGGCAAGATAAAATAAGTGATCTTCCAGTTTGTAAGCTCTTGCAGCCTTGCTTTCGTATGTGCTGAGCAGGCAGAGGTCCGCAGACTTGAATGGGAACTCATGGTGCTCAGCACTTACTGCAGTCAAGTCTTTATTATTCCGTGTCAGAGAAATAGAGACAAAAATGTATATAAGTAAGAAGACACATATACGATGCTTTCCCTCTCTCTTGTGAGTACGTATAAATGTACACAATTGGTATGAGGTTTTTTGGTTATTTTGCGCATTACTGTGCATGGAGAGTGCGCAGGCTTGTGGCAGAAAACCTGGGGTTTAGGTGAGGAGCGCAGGGCACTATTCCTGGCTCTACCGTAGCTTCTTGTGTGGCCAAGTATATTAAATCCTGCTCCTGAAGACAGCAAACTGTTTATTCAGGCTTCATTCTCAGACTTGCTGAATACCCCAAAAGGCTGCTATTATTAGAGGGAACTGCCATTCCTTAGCTCTGAAAGTGGGCTGTCCATAAATCACCAGCGCGTGCTTTCCATGGGGAGGTGGGACTAGGACCTCGGCTTTCTCCCTGCCAG
>NW_009622552.1:59790-64292 GCF_000690535.1 Cariama cristata
CTCTTCCAGACCCTTCACCGAGGATGCCTCCTCCTGGTCACGAGGCTGGCGATGGCTGTGCCACCCACCGTACCTTGGGCTCCGCGCAAGCATCGGATGGCTGCCCGTTGCTTCTCTTGCTGCCGTGGTGGGGCAGGCCCCTCACGCTCCCCATGCAAACAGCCTCTTGTTGACCTGTTTCTGCCATTCTTCCTCCCTTTGTTGAGGTAGCGGTGGCCTCGCAGAAGAAGCTACTGAGAAAAATGTATCTTGTCCTTGGGAGGTGATTTGCAATTAGATAAAGTTTAGGGTGTCTCTTTCACGGCCAGGTTTGGGTGCAAGAGGTTGCTTTCATCCCCGTATTTCCCTGCATGTGCTGTTGGTACCAGGGTTAGCGGTGTGGAGCAGAGAGCTATCCCCAGGGGACTGTGCTCTTCCACCATGCTGGGTGTAGGTGGGGACGGCCGTCCCACACCCCAGCCAGAACAGCCACGCGTTGGGGCCAGGTCGTGGTCAAGCTCTCAGGCTGTGCTGGTTTTTCCTTTTTTTTTAAACAGTAAAAACATCTCTGCAGCAACAAAAATATCAATTCCCGTCTATAAATGAAGCACTCGGATATTTCGTAGTTACAGACTGTTTCGATGACGGTGCCTGTGCTGATACTAGACTGCTGTGATCTGATCTGGCTGTGTCCTTGCTCTGGATGGGCTTTGCCGTAACAGTACTTTCATTCCTTAGCTCCCATTAGTGCCTTGATGAATAGCGAAAGATCTGTTTCAACAATTTTATGATTAAAAAGCAACATCTTACCGTTGTTTGGTCTCTGGTGCCTTTACCCTGTTCATTATGCTTTGCCTAGGAGTAACAGCAGTGATTTAGAGTTGGAGCAGTCTCTGAACCTTGTGTTTTCTTTAACTGTATACTCTGGGGAAGGAGAAGGAGGAAGTCTAAGTAGTAGGGTTTGTTCTTCTGACGTTTCCAGGCTGGCTGTTTGAAAATGTGATGCCTCACAGTGATCAGACACATTTACTGGTAACTCTCTCATTGGGTTCCCAGAGAGGGATCCCTTGGGCGGCTGCTCTGGAGCACACCTGGCCAGGGTTCGGAGACACTGGCCAGGCCCAGGGCATGCATCTGCACTCCGAGTCCACTGCTGTCACCGGCATTCGTGCTAATGGCCTTAGTACGGAGGTCAAAGACTGCTTAGATATGAAGGCTGAATCACCTCCTTTTTAAACCCCTCAGCAGGATCAAGGCTTAGGGAAGCAGGCACGTGGGCTTACCTTCTGGCTGACAGCGTGGATGGAGAGTGTGACTCTGGGACAGGCCTTTCGGCAGTTTCAGCCAACCACTGAGGCATTGAAATGGGGATGTCTGGTGATTAAAACACCCCTGCACTGACACCCCTATGTGAAAAAGCCTGATGCATTCATTTTCTTTCAAGGTTTGCCGATCCCACAAGCTCTTGGTAGTTAGAGGAGGTTTATCATGTGACCTGAGGATCACAGAAATCAGTGGTGAGCCCGTCAGTCTAACCAGGCAGATATGAAAGATCTTCAACTGCGCTTATTTCACTTGCAAATATAAATAACCCAGCAGCATAGGTCTCGCTTCAAACCTGTTTGCCTTGGCAGTGTCCCATTTACGTGAATCAGAAGATGGTAGCAAAGAAGCACTGGAGGCTTATCCAGAGATTGGTCTCCCCTCCGTCAGGGAACCTGCCCATGCAGGCAGGCTGATTTGGAGATTACTGACACAGCCCATAAGCCTGGCTTCAGTAGGTCCCTGCCTTTTGAACAATCCTGCCTGCAAAGGGTGCTTGTTTTTGCGAACTGTGGTGATGCAGTGTCCTGTCTTTGGAAGCCCTGTGTCTTGGTGGACTAGGCAGGAGAGACCTGGAAGAAGCAGCTGTGGCTATGTCCTTTGTTGTTCTGACTTCGGCCCCTTGAAAGGAAGGGAGCCCCTGTGTTTCAAACTGAGAAGCAGGAGGTCAGTTCTTAGGCCTGCTGCATCTCTGCAACTTTTGGTAGGTCTATGGATCACACCGTGCCTTAGTTTTTAAGCTGTAAAATAGGGATAGGAATTAGGAATTTTAAAAAAAACTCCACCAAACAAGACCTTGAAGAAATACCCAGTTGTAACTTGTGGTGCCATCACCACCGTGAGGCCCTCGTGTTGGTTTGAGCTTCAAGGCTGTGCTTTAATATTGATAATAGTAGAAATTTATCATGATATTACCTATTAGGAACTTAGAAAATACACTTTTAAAATTGTTTTTTTATTTTATTTTTTTATTGCAGCAAATTCAGTAAAGTTAGAAATGCAAAGTGATGAGGAATGTGACAGGAAGCCCCTGAGTCAGGAAGATGAGATCAGGGCTCATGATGAAGGAAGCAGCCTGGAAGAACCCCTCACTGAGAGTAACGAGATGGCGGATAACAGAAAGATCCAGGAGCTATCGAGCGAGGGAGGAATCCGGCTTCCGAATGGTAAACTGAAATGTGACGTCTGTGGCATGGTTTGCATTGGGCCCAATGTGCTAATGGTACATAAAAGGAGCCACACTGGTAAGCAGCTGAAAGAAAATCTGATGACTGCCTGTGGCGTCTGATGTTGATATTACCTGACAACTCTTCTCTCTTCTCTTTTCATTCATGGGGTAGCAGGAGGCTGGGGAGGGGAAAGACGGGCTTCATTGATTTGGTTCTCTTCCTGCTCCCCAAATTCTGGTGATGCTGTGTTTCTGGCAAGCGTGGTGCTTCCTTGACATTAATTTCCAGCCTTTGGTTCTTAAAAACAGCACAAAAGTCTGGAAATTGCCTTTTTTACTGTTCTTGACCAGGGGTAAAATGGTGAGAGTCATTCTGTGGCATGGGGGGGTGTGTGTGTGTGTGTGTGTGTGTTCATGTGTGTATGCATGTGCAAGGCTTTTGAACCTGTAAGGTGAGTCTTAGATGGTCTTCCCTGGGAGGTGCTCACAGGTGGACAACGCCAGCAGCTTCCTGGGGATCTCGCACCTCCTTTGCAAGTGACCGGGCATGATGCTGGTGGCCCGGCAAACCCGAGATTAGCAAACCCCCCAGGGTTAATTTCCAGCCTTTGGTTCTTAAAAACAGCACAAAAGTCTGGAAATTGCCTTTTTTACTGTTCTTGACCAGGGGTAAAATGGTGAGAGTCATTTTGTGGCATGGGAGGGGGGGGTGTGTGTGTGTGTGTTCATGTGTGTATGCATGTGCAAGGCTTTTGAACCTGTAAGGTGAGTCTTAGATGGTCTTCCCTGGGAGGTGCTCACAGGTGGACAACGCCAGCAGCTTCCTGGGGATCTCGCACCTCCTTTGCAAGTGACCGGGCATGATGCTGGTGGCCCGGCAAACCCGAGATTAGCAAACCCCCCAGGGGACACCCGTTACCTAGCAATCCTGATGCCGGGGTGGGCTTGCTGCTCATCGCGTGACAGCTCCATCCGGGAAACCTCACCTGAACCTCTCTCATGGGCTAGCGCTTGGCTCCCCCTCATCATCCAGATGCCGTTTTTGTGGCACCTTTCAGTGCTTGCACTCTCCTATCATTTATTTTTATGGCTATTAGTACTGCTACTGTTTGGAGACCAAAACAGCTTACTAGGCTTATGGATTTGAGAATTCAAGAGGCAGACAAAACCTTTGTGGTGTGCTGATTGAGCAAGTCCTGGGGGCCTGAAAGATGAAGCCTCGAGTTCAAAATGGGGAATTTCAGGGCAGTTTTGGCTAATATGACAAACTGGAGTGCCCGAGAGGCTGGTACTCACTCGCCTCTGCTGCTCCTCAGGTGGGAGTGACAAGTTACCTCCAACAGGATAAAAGTACAGATGTTGCCAGAAGACAATGCTCCCCGGTCTTGCAGAGGTCTAGCTGGCAGAGCCTTTGATTCAAAAAAGCACTTAAGCTTGTGCTTAACTTTTATGAGATTTAAGCACATGTAAGTCACCTGAAGTGCTACAATATGTGCTTAACTAAAGATACACACTGAAATCTTATTAAGGTTAAGCACAGGTTTTTTTGTTGGAGCCTCAGTGGGTGTTTTTTCTTCATACTTTCTGGACAAAATGAAGGATTTTTTTGGTTTTTTTTTGTTTTTTTTTACTCTGCTGTTATTTAATGGGGTGAGAGACTCACACTGACTGTGAGATATCTGCTAAGATATAGAAAGAAAAGTGGGGTTTTAAGGTAGAGTAAGGATGACTTTGTGTAATCCCTTTGTAAACCTGGTAATTTGCAGTCAGGTAGTGCGCTCTTGATGGGAAAGAAATTAATAGAATTTCTATACAGAGGAATAATAAATATATATTACATAGTTAATGCCCTGTATATAAGTTGTATTGATAATAACCTAACATAAATGTATAATGCAAAGCATTGCAGTATCGTTTATGATGCAGTCATGATTTTAGACAGCAACTATGACAGGGGAAAAGCATTAGCTGGAGAACCAAAATCTTGATTAACAGTTTGACATGCTACTACTAGGAAAGGGAAAGCGAACAG
>NW_009622552.1:64323-149846 GCF_000690535.1 Cariama cristata
GACTGAGTCCCCAGCTTTCAGCCTCCCTAAAAGTTTTCATTGGCACTCACACATATTTGAGCATATGTATTGTAGGTGCCTCAGAGTCCACGTATTTGAACTTGAACAGCTAAATTAGACCTGCTAAATTTAGATTTAGGTACTTAATTAAATGGTCTGCATTTTTTGAGATACTGAAAAACTCACGCATCTTTTAAATACAGACAAGCTGCCTTTTTCATGTTAAAGACGACATGCAAATTGAAAGCGAACAGAACAAAATCTCATCTGCGTACAGGCAAGACGGCTGTATGCGGGTGCATGGGTAGGAATTGCATAACCGGTAGCTTTTTCCTCTGGGCTACTGCTGGCCTCTCGTAGAGCTCTGACTCTTTTCCCATCCGAACAGAGGAGCTGTGATGTATTGCTCTATAGAGATGATTTCAAGCATATAGAAATGGCATTCCTTTTAATGTGCAGCTTGGTGCTCTACTCTCAGTAAACCAGTTGGCAAATTTTGCGGGGGATTTTTTTTTTTCCTCCACTTTGTTTGTTTGTTTTTTAATACATGCTGCTACTTCACTGTCCACAACAGAAGGAGAAGTTTGCTTGCATTTCCACATCCTTGATTTTAAGGAGTATTTTTAACATACTGGTATCTATCTTTTAAAGTGCAGTGTTTTAAAATGTATTGCCACTTCCTCGGCAGCCGGGCGCGATGGGCTGGCCCCAGCTCTGGAATGAGCCCTGACCTGTGGGTAGTCTGGTTTTGCAGCCCAAGGGAGAATGGTGGAGGGAAGGGAGGTTGTCCCTAGTGAATGGAAACGGATGATATTCTTTATCAGCTAATGCAACTGGCATGTGGATCCCTACCTCTCCAAGCCAATTTAAGTATGTTTTGGGAGATGAATCCCGCCTTGCTGTCCTCTTTATCTGTACACAACCAAAGCATGGTCTGGCCAGTTGTTTGCATTGGCAAAATTAAAGTCCTGTTTCCCTTCCCAAAAAAGTTGTCAGCATTCTATGTAAATCACACAAAATCCTGTGGTCCATAGCAGAGGCTGTAATTTGCATGTACGCTGGGACGAGAGTGTGGCTTTCCTTACACCGGGGACCCAGGCTTGCAAGAAGCTGTGCCATATGGCCTTGACTGCGTTACGCACGTAAAGGGGCACGGTTTTCTCCAGCTGTTATTCATCTGTTCCTGAGGAGCAGTTGTCTTCCCTGCCACGTTATGGTAGTTCAGTCAAACAGATATAAGGAGGGGGAGAATAATGTATGCCGTGGATGAGGCCAGGGTAGATGAGCTCAGTGTCCCATCTCTCATCCTCATATACTGGAGGATCCATTTCCTCCGAGGCCCGCAGTCACCCCTTCCCGTGCTAGACCAAGCTGGGGATTTCCCCTTCATCCTTCAGATCCACACAAGCGCTGCCTCGTGCCCATGGTGCAAGCGATGGTCTGGGCCGCAGCACCTCTGTCACAGAGCCCATGGCACTGCTCATCTGATACCGCCAAGCACAACATTTTTCTGAAACGCTGGTAATTCAGGTGAAGCGTTTTTGTAATCTGCATGGGCATCAGGGGAAGGCCTTTCTATTTATTTGTCATCGCTGACAGAAAATAAATAAAATGCTCAATGTGGGAATGGAGTGTGATGCACTCCCGGCTTTAGTGAGTAGGGTAACCCCCGTCCCCCGTCCCCTCCGTCATGTGCCACATCCTCATGTCAGAAAAACAGCGTGTGTCAGATTTGATTTATTTTCCTCCTTTCCTGTACTATCTTCTTTTGGTCCAAATTTCATATTCCACAGCACGTGCCCCGAGTTGCAGCACCTTTGTCAGAGTTTTTTGTTACTGCAGGAGATGACTGGTCACATAACATTGCTGCTGGATGGTCCGGGGTCTTGCGCTTGGGGATGTTGAGAGAAGGGGAGAGGAAGAAGATAAGGTCAATAATGCAATTTGTCTGAGGTAATGAAAAGCAACTCTGGTGATTTCTCACCTCTTTAGGCTTTCTGCTAGTGGGCCTGAATTAAAATTTCCTTGTTCCTCATTTTTGATAAAGCAGAAACCATTTGGTACAGCTGTGCTGCTGCCTCTGTGATCTGTGAGCTCCACACCTCGTTCTCCCTTGCACTGTGAATTGTGATTTTTCTCCACCAGAACCTCTAGTCTACTGCTGGGTTTTGAAACACTTTGTATTTCTAAGGGAGGATTGGGGTCGTCCTCGTTGTTTTAAGAAGGCCCAGAGTTTAAATGTTTTCTCTGTGTGGAGGCAGCGGGACAGTGGCAAAGCAAAGCCGGGTCCCCAGGTACAGGGCACGACGCAGCAGGCAGCGGGGACAGCAGTCTTGCCCCACTCTCACTTTGGGCTGCTGGCAGGTTATTTTTAGGCTTTTTTTGGGGTGCTAACTGCAGGGGAGGGTCTCAGATCTTTGCTTGCACTCCATGTGCATTTTAGGACCATAAAGTCAGTGAAATAAGATACATTATATGCCCATGAGGGAAATCTTGAAGTTCTGCTTTAGCATCCGTAGCGTTATAACTGAACATATGCGACACTGGAACTCTGAATGCTGTTTAATTTCTTTTCAGGCAGAGTTCAAGTTTTTGGGACACAATTAATAAATGAGGAAAAACCCAACTGTGCTGTTCAGTAAAAAGTCTTTTATGCCTAAAGCAGCTAACCAGGCACAAATTTAAACAAATGGTCATATTAACAGGTTACAAATAATTCCGTTGGACTGCCTGCCTTATTTTTCTGGTGGAAAGGTTTTAGTTGGTGTAATTTGTAACCTAGTGCAGGCTTCCTGCCTCTTGCAATATGAATCAATTTGGCACTGAATCAAAAATTGTAGGGTCGAATTTGTAAAAGTGATGTTTTCTACCTAAGTTCCTAAATCTAACTTTTCAAAAAGTCTCGTTTTCTACTAAAGCATAAGGGAGGGGAGCTTAGCTTTTTGAAATTACTCTCTGCATCAGGATGTGTTTTACTCGCAGTACTTAGTAGCTTAACTCCTCTGATATTTTTGCCAGTTCACTTAAAGGATTTTTCTCTCTTAAGAATATGGTCATAAATTTGTGTGCAGAGGACACTTGGAAATCACCCAGGGTTTCCCAGGAATTTTTCTTGAGAGATTTTTCACTACTGTTTTATAATAAATTGCCCTATCTGGAAGTAGGTTTTTCCCAACAAAAAACCTTAGTAAAATCAGTGATTTCCAGTGATGTGCAGCCCGTTAAGTGAATCTGATAGAACAGTAAGTGGGTATGCAGACCAGATAGTCCCCAGAATAACAAATACAGAAATGGAGCAAAGTCTGCTGCTCCCTTGGGTAAAGGCAGGTTGCGGCTCACTGTAGCGCAGCTGATATTTCATTTGTGCTCCTGGGACAGGGCAGAATTGGAGCAGTTGCAGCATCTGATGAATCAGGAGAAATGTTTAGTTTTAACTGAATATTAACAAAAAGCCTACTATGGAAGGGTGAAAATCAATATTATTAGAATGAGCAAATACTTTCTGATGGCAGCATGGGCACAGTAATTTTGCATTAAAAAAAAAAAATCCTGTTTGATAAGTACCTAAGCTATCCTTTGCATATCAAAAGTATGTGGCAAACAAAAGAGACTGAGACCTTAGAGATGCATTTAGCCAGGACAGATGTTAAATGTAGTCCTGCTGCACCCGGTTCTTATATGTAGAAGGACTCTATCCTGGCTTTCCTTGTTATTGTGAAGAGACTTTAAAACCAGCATTTTTTTTTTAAAAAAATGTAATTAAAACATTCACAGGAAGGGACTTGAGCACTGCTGCAGAAATAACCAGGCCTCGCTGTTAACGAGAACTAGTGCATTATTTTATGGGTCGCTCTGATTTCAAAGGGACGAAAGTTAGCAGTCAAGGGTTACGAAAATCTAAGTCTCCTTGATTGCAAGGTCTGCAGGCTCTTTGTCCTCAGTCAAATTTCTGTTTTGATACAGAAAATATTACTGATGTATTTTGCACCGGTATGAGATTCGAAGAAGGATAACTCATACTGAAACTTCTGCACAGCACTTCCGTGCTGAGGCGGTAAAGGAGAGTTATTGTGCAGGGAAGCTTCCAATTAAGCAGAAAAAGGAGCTGGTTTGCTTTTTGAAATAACATTTGACATATACATGGTAAAATGTGAAGCTATTAGTGGGAAGTTAATCAGTTCATTCGCCTGGTTTCAGGTTGTATCAGCTAGACAGCGTTCGTAGCTTTGCTATGAAGTCTTCAGCCAACTGCCATATATTAAAGATACTTAGGAGAGGACCGTATCTTGCTAATAACCCTGACTCCATTGGTGCACTTCACCTTTCATCTCAGTATTTGTTTACGCAACAGCAAGTTAACTTGTGTACTTTAGATACTGGTGTGCCTTAAGAGCAGTAATATTTCATTATTATTTCTCCTGGAGGAGACAAAGCTGTAATGGATGCATGTTAAACAATGAACTGTGAAGTTTCAGCAGTGTTTTACTGTAATTTAGATGTAAATATTTGAAATCATACGTTTTAATTAATACTTTTTTAAACTGTAAAATGATAAAACCCCATGGATTGATTGATTTATTAATTCAATTATCAGGGCTGTTCCCTGGCACAAGCCTCTCTTACTAAGTCTTTAGGAAAGGTAATACTTTGCAGCTCTGGCTTACCTTGCCTTGTCCATTCCTGAAGTAACTTCAGATAATGAAATTTGCTGCGCTGGAAAACAAGGCTTGTTAGGCATTCTTGGTTTTGTCTGGTTTTAGATCTTAAATCTGGAGCTGAAAAGAAACATCTTTTTTGTTTGGTTAGCTCTTCCTCCCCCTCTCATCACTCAGAGAGTCATCTCTTTTTTTTTTTTTTTTAATCACTAAAGTTTGAGGTTTTTCTGCCCTAGTTTAGCTCTAAAATAAAGATTAAAAACTTAAAGTAGATGAAAAATATTTTGCAGTTTCATTGCAGTCACATAGTTTACAGTGCTGAAAAGCAAAAAGCTTGCTTGGTCACCTTTCAGTACATGTTCTTCTTATACGGAGTACTTACTTTAATAAACAATACAAGTATATGGATTAAAATGGTAAGTACATAGCTATAAATGGTGAAAAAGACACCATGCTTCCAATTGTCATTACCTCCTTATAGTTGTGTATGCCACCTGTTTAACAGGTCTATAGTTTCTGGTATGCCTGTGCTGCCATCACCCCCAAAGAGGAAAACATTTTAAACACAGTCAGGGGCGGTCACGTATTTAAAGACTTTTTTGTGAGCAGATGTTCAGTTTGAAGTGTGATTAATTTCAGCCTATGGATAAAAACTCTTAGTTTTCACAGAAGGGTAAGGAAACGCATAGGGATGTCAAGGTGGTTATTTTGTTATTAAGAAATAATAATACTGGAGAACTGCTTACAAACCTACTAGGAAAAGGAAGCAGGAGAAATAATTGGAAAACAGTCTTCTCGAGGCACTGAAGTGATAAAGAAGGCTGGTTTGCTAGTGTCTGGAGTGGGCATCAGACAGCAGAGTTCTTGGAAAATGAGCAAAATCTTCTTATTATTCAGTCTTTACTTTTTTTTGTGCACCCTGTTATTGGATAATGGTCTCTCAAATTAGCTGTGCCAAATGTAAAAGCTCCTGATCAATAGCATGAAGGTGTGACTAAAATTAACAGTCATCCCACAAGCCTGCAGCTTAAACAAGGAGCAGGAATCGAATGATTGGACAAAAGAATAACAAACAGATCAAAGCAGCTATTTACCCGGAATTAAGCCAGTAAGAAAAATGAATTCATGCTGGCTTTAAATAGATACAAAGGTTATTTAAGGTAAAATGTGCTATTGTAGCAGATTCTGCCCGTTGCAAGAGAGGAGCAGGCTATCGTTAAATTTGTGGTGGGTGTTTTCATGTCATCTTTGCCACCAAACTGTGGTGCAGTGAGTATTTGAATTCCTGATGGAAGGCTTTTAGCATCTCCTCAGCTGCCTGTTTATTGAGGAATAATACCTGCTCATATGTGGCCTCCAAAATATCAGATAAGTGGGTGATGTAGTGGGTAAAGCACATTAACTGCATAGTTTTAGATACAGCAGGAGTAAAAGGAAAGACTTTAGACTTGGTAAGAAACTCACTACCTTCTTTAATGTTGTCATCCTGAAACTGAAGCTATCATTCCTAAATACTGAGAAACGTGTCAAAGGAAGGGGTTTTGCCTGTTTTCTCAGACAGCGAAAGCAAAACAGAAAAGAAAAAAAACCCCATATATTTTTCTACTGCAGTCTCTTTACATATCTCTGTTATAGACGTTTTGAAATGATATAAAAGAAGATAATGGCTAATCAGATCCTTTAAGTATAGTGTGGGAGTTTGAAAGGGAAACCACAAACTCTTTATCAATTCCAATGAGCTTGTGTTCAGTGTGTTGGAAGTAGAGCTTTATGCCCTGATTTTTTTTTTTTAATCATTATTCCGTAGTGTTCTTGGCAAGATTGTAGGAACCTTAGTATCTTTTTCAGTGCATCTGCAGTGGTTTCAGATGTAATTTCCAGCTCACGCACGTGAAATGAAGTTGCAGAGGTATGGCATATATATGGCACACCTGCCTTCTGCTACCCTCCTGGCAGGACCCAAACGCTGGCAGTGATTTAAACCACAGAAGCAAGAATTGCCTGTGGACATCTGTCAAAGCTTTCTTTCTCCCTCTCTTTCCATTTGAATCTACAGACATATTTTGGACTTTACACTAGACACATGAACTACTTTGATAAAAACATAGCATTAATTTTGTCCAACAAGGGAGTAATCATTTTAAAGCAATTGAAAAAGGCTTTGGAGAGATGCGACGGATCACAGAACTTGCTTGTTTTTCATGAGATCTGTGCTTCAGGCCAGTGAATTCAACCTCAGAAAGTCCCACCAGGATTTGACCAAGGCTCCATAGTAGGTGATGCACTGAAAAAATGAATGAGGCTGCTTACATCTGAAATCTGATGTTCAAGACCTTGTTGAACTGCTGAACATTTCAGCATCGAAAGCCCAGTTGCAGTAAAGCGCGAAGGCAAGTGGCCAGCGCAAGGATATGCTTGTGCCCTATTGATCTGCACAGTGGGATGTAAGCAGATGATTAGAGCTGACTGCCTGCCCAAGAATGCTGGAGCAGACTGAGTGTCCCCAACAAATGTTGATATAGAGTATAGTTTTGATAATATTTCACAAAACCTATGTGAGCTTGTCAGGGTTTTTCCTCTAAATAATAATAATCAATAAAAAAAAAAAAAGGTGTTTGTTTTTATGGACCCAATCCCCACCGTCCAGGGCAAATATGAAGGATTAACATCAAATAAGTTTTGGATGTGTGTGTGTGTGAACGCATGGGGTGAAGGGAGAGGGTAAGGTGTACAGTTTCTGTTAATTTTTTTTTTTATCAAACAAGTCCTTTCAATTAGTTTTACTTAAAGCACAAATTTGGTTATTTCACAGTTTAATGGTGTGAGATTTTTCTCAGTGTTTGCTGCTGCCCAAAGCTTGTGGGCATGATCCTCACTTGCATTGATTCTCTTCATACGACTCCAGCAATGCAAAGCAGCCTTTAAAAAGGAATTTTAATTAAAGTATAATGTAAGCAAAAGATTTGGTTTGAAGCAAAGACCTTAACATCTGTCCAAGTCCAGTTGTTGCGATCAGTTCTAAATACTCATATGGATTGGACCTATATTAAAAATAGGTGCAAAACCGTAGAGATAAATACTACAAAGCCAGAGTTACGGATCTAAATTTTGAGCAGAGCTCATGTTTTATGAAGGATAAAATCTCTGATGTGGAGAACTTTAAGAAAATCAGACTGCATTAATCACCTCAAGGAAGGTGCCTCAAATCATTATTGGAGGCTTTGCCCATTGTGCAAAAGAAACGGCCTCTGACTTTAGCAAGTGATGGTGGTCGTGGGGACTGTACCTATGTAAGAGATGACACTGTTACAAAGAGCGGGATAATGGGCTTCGTGCCTCTTCTGAAGTTTCTTGACAGCTCTCTCCCCTCCATTTCCCTTCCAGGTGAACGTCCCTTCCACTGTAACCAATGTGGAGCTTCTTTTACCCAGAAGGGGAACCTGCTGAGGCACATCAAGTTGCACTCTGGGGAGAAACCGTTCAAATGTCCCTTCTGCAGCTACGCCTGCCGACGGAGGGATGCCCTCACAGGACACCTCAGGACGCACTCTGGTGAGCTCGCCTTGTCTTCTCTTCCCTCTTGTTTTTTCCTTTGTCATTACTGTTCAAGTGAGGCAGGTGGTGAAAATAACTGTGTGGTCCTGGTGGATCTGGGTCTGTGCTATCCTCTTCGGAGAGCTCAGCTCTGAACTTTGGGAAAGCCTTGATGCGAATCAGAAAAGTTGTGGTTCAGCCACACCTCTTCTTTTGTGTAACTGAGCTCCTCTGCTGATGCTATCGCATTTCTCTTTGAATGTCTCCTTGGGTGTATCCAGGCTTTGCTGGCAGATTGTTTTGACACTCTCAGCCCCAAAGTGACTGTGAAATTCCAAAGAATAACTGTGTGCTCTTGCAAGCCTGCTTTGCAGTTCGTACCTATTTCTTCATCTATCAAAGGCTGTACGCTGGTGGAGTTCATACTTGTTCATCTTTCAAAAACCTCCTAATTGCATTTTTGATTCAGTTACATCTTGCTCTAAAGTCCTAATTCATGGCAGCCACGGCACTCACCCTAGAGCGGAAGGTGGTGGGGAGAGATTGGGTTTGTCTTGCTTTGTTGCTTCATAGTATCGTGTCTGTATCAAGTCTGCTTGATATAGTTTCTTGGTATGTTCTAAAGAAATACCCATCACATAAATGCACGTTACTAGTGACATTGGTAGCCCTGATGATGAGGATCAGATGTGTTTCTAGTCCCTATACGCTACATCAAGGGGCCGCATTCTGCCCAGTTACTCATTTGTGTAGGACTCGAGTAAGATCTTAACTTGCTGCATTTTTTATCTCCTAGGATGTTCAACTTTTGTTTACAGGCCGTTTATAAGAGACTGTTTTTCGTTGTTGAATGAGCAGAGATAATTGGACTGGTTATTAGTGACAGCATTACAGGTGAACTTTTCTGAAGAGTTAGCAAATGTGTGACTACTGAAACACAGTGGTTGAAGTGCAGCCACAGACAGAAACCCTGCGTGTGAAAATGTAATCATGGGCCTTCCTGACTCTTTATACGCATTTCTTCTATGGGGTCAGCCTCACTTCAGTAGAGGTTTCTGGTTTATGAGCATTAGGTTGGTCTTAGAATATAGAGTTGCCTTGACATTTCCAAGAATCAGAAAGGATAAGCTAGGAAGCTTCTGCAGGTAGACTGGCGTATGCAGGAGGCTGTATCGATGCAAACGTACTGCTGACAGAAAGCACGAGCTTCCAAGGGAGTGCAAGTGTGGGACTAGGCTGAGAGAAAATTGCTTGAGAGTTGTCAGCCGAGAGGATTTGATCTGAAAGTCAGAAGGGAAAATGTCTGTGGAACTGCGAGGTGCAATTTTCACACATCTGACCGTAACTGTAGTTTCAACTTGAAATTAGTAAAAAAGAAAACACGATAAAAATATTCACAATTAAAATAAAAAAAGGGACTCGTGACATAAAATAGCCCACATTACAAAACATGAACATTGCGGTTGAAGTCTGTTTTCATAATGTGAATATAGATTTTGTTACCTAGATACAGCCATTGATAGAGATTGTTTGTTCTTCCTGTGTGAGAAGTACATGGCTGATGTTTCTGCTTTTTGCATGAGGATGAAATGTAAAGGTGTGGGATTTTCAGAAGGCACCTAAGCTGCTTAGGCACAGGAGTTCCCCTAGAGCTCCTTCTCTAACTGCCTGAGCTGTGCTCAATTTGTAATATTATGTTTTGTTTTCAGTGGAGAAAGTGTCACCCCTCTAAGCAGTCAGCTACAACAGTGTTCAGCAGAGGGCCAGCAGGAACAGACAAGTGCTCCCACCATACTCTCCAAGGCAATTCTTAGAGTAGCAGTCATAGTTAAAAACCTGGGATACTGCCCTAAAACCTGGCACCCACCTACATGAACGTGAAATGCCAGTCTGAACGTGAGCGTGGAAGTTAAGGTGTCCTTCTGTCCCTCTCATATAGGCAAGCATGGTTGATTTACGCATACATATGCGAACCTGGTTCATGGAGAAGATGGGTAGATGTACCCTAGAGATCTTAAACAGTTTCATATCAGTGTACTACGCAAGCGCTTTCTGCTTTAATAAAGCATGCATCAAAGTCCGTAAGTAGACCTTGAAGGTATAGCAAATCTGGTAAACTTCAGTGAGTGTTTACATCTTCTGCTATTTCTGACCATAAAAGAGAGTATCAGATAAAATATAGAAAGAAGAGGTTGAAAACTATTTTGAAGTATGAGACTTCAATCCAGTTTCAATCTGGTACACTTAATGTCTAAATTGAGGTGAGTCTGAATATGGTTTTATATTTATAAGAGCAAAGCTCTTTAGATCAGATCCTCAGCTGATATAGGTTGGAATTACATCCCCTAAGCAAGGAAAGTACTGTTGTTTGGCACCAGCTGAGAGCCTGGCACCTGATTTCATAAATGCAAGACCAATTTCCTTTTTTATGTTGTATGTCCTTTTCCTCCTTAAATAAGAGAGTACAATTAATATAAAAAAAAAAAACCAACCAAACCCACTCTTTTTGCCATCCCAAGAAGGTTCTAGACTAGTCATTTTTTTATGGAAGGCAGAGAATGCAAGAAAATAATTAAAGATTTTTTTATATATATATTTTTTTTTTTTTCTCTCCTAGCTAGTTTGACCTGTGAATTTGAAAGCACTTTGTTTGTGTCACCACTTAGTCGGTTACACCCTCTCACTACTGCCCGTTAGTCAATTTTTCCTGTGCTTAGTGCAGGGTTTTCATACAGTAAGACAGGAAAGGTGAAAAAATAAGGAAATGTAATTGCAAACAGAAATTAGCAGAAACATCTCAGAGGTATTTGAAATAGCTGAAACTACTATTAACTTTAAAAAAAAAAATAACTTGACAGCTTTTTTTCTGTTCACACATTTTAATATTGTTTCCTATTTATTTGAAACTGTTTCTAAGAATCACAGTCCACATTTTGCCTCCCTTTCTTGTACTGAATAATATCTTACAATATAAATGTTCCCGGGATGAGTGGTTAACAAAATATTACTTCACATCTGTAAAGCTGCTGCTGTTTAACCCTAAATAATTAAGCAGTGATTTACTCCTGCAATTATTTACCTTTTACTGACATATGCAGTTCTGGTGAACTTGTGTCTATATTTTCCTCCCACATGCAGCTGCTTTGATTTCAGGAATATAATGATGCCTTCAGGATATCAGTAGGATAACGCCTGGGGAGAGATTCATGCACAGAATTACACTAAGAGTGGGCATGAGCCTCAAGGTATTTACAGGACTTTCAGATGTTGTTTTCAGAATTAACTCCATAGTTCCACAACACAGATAATACAGGAGAGGTGCCTGAGTGGGCTTCCAGGAGGTGAGTGTAAGGACAGGCTGTGGAGGGCTGGGGCAAAAGTTGGTAGCCCCCTCCTGCAGGATGCACTTGACAAACCAGCAGGGATTGGCTTCGCTTTACCTAGCTTTTGCTGGTTTTAAAGAGGAAAACCTCCAGGCAAAGCTAATCTCCTGATGGCAGTCACAGAGTACCTGCTATCTCAATCTGAGACGTGCCCACCTTCTTCAGCACCTCTAGAATTGCACGTCGAGGCAGACAGAAAACAGATGAGACTAATTCTACTGTAGGGAATTAATGAACAAAACCCAGGAGTTTTAAGGAAGACAATTGATCCAACAGATCCATCTGATTGTTAAAATACCTAGATGTTGACCTCCGTGCTTTCAAAGATATGATGTATCACCTGATGCTGTTTTACCCTGGAAAGCCAGGCATCCTCAAATGGGCATGTAAAATTACCAGTTATGTTTTGACATTTATTTCTCTTGTCTAAAATAGAGCCAAGTCAGCCCTCCCCTCATAATGCTATTGTAAACATAAATGCTTTGATGGTTCTTAAAGAAAGTCAAGGCTGCAATGATGAGCAATCTGGAAGAGCCCATAGAAAACATTAGTGCATTAATTTTCCGAGTGGGACTTGTGCAGTAAGCCGTAAATGAAGGATAGGATCACTTGCTAAGGGGAAAACAAAACGCAGAATAGGTTTTCATTAAGCGAGAACCGTCCATCGTTGCATTAAGCAATTGTCCTGTGGGCAAATTATTTTGTGATTTTTGTAGTTTAAAAGACTGTCTCATCATGCATACACACAAACTGGCCACATGAAAGCCTTCTCGGACAACCTTAGTTCTGGAATTTCCTGACTGTCCTCTTTATCTTGGCAACTTCAATCACATTCCCTTACTGTGGGTGTATGTAAGTGTTATTCATATATGAAAGCAGTTTTACTGTTTACTTCTTCATAAAAAAATGGGTAGTCAGATCATTATTTTTTCCTGTCACAGAAGCTTTTCCTCACAATACATTTTAAAATTTGCTCCCAAGCTACTTCTTTCCTGTTTAGAAAATGCTTTTTTCCCCTTTTCTGCTTTTAACAAATATTTGCTTTTTCCTCCCCCTCTTCTTCCTGCGTTGCCGCTGCACATTATTTGTTACTGCCCAGCTCTTCAACAGCACTGAACTAATGGAATCACTTTATTTGCAAAAAAAAAAAAACAAAACAAAACAGTGAAGCATTTGTTTTGAAAAGAAAGGCTTAGACAAAAACTCCCAAAAGCACAATCTTAGCAAACTATGTACAGTGCACAAGATAAAAGGCATGTATAATTAAAAAGATAAATGCCCCATTCATAGGAAGGTAGTTTAGTAACTCTTTCTATGTTTTTTGGTTTGCAAGTCCATCTTTCTCATCTCTTCTTCTCCATAAGGACTTTCTTGTCAGCTCCTCCTGGGTGGTAGTGAGCCGTCCGAGGTGTCCTACACACCCGCAGTTGCATGACTGCTGTTGGCAGAACTGACAAGTGCTATCTGTGTGTGCAACTGTGCTGGGAGGCAGAAGGAACCTGGTACCTAATTCTGATGACGTGCCTGACTCAGTACATGTTTGGGAGAGTCATCCCACCTGTGCGTGTCTCAGTCCAGCTGAAAAATCGGATGAACAAGTACAGTGCTGAAAAACACAATGCTGTGCGTGAAGTCCTGCTGTTAAAAGCCAGTGAAAATTATTGAAACAGTGGCAAGGATGGTTATTAAGAATAATGAAGAGTCAATGTTTTAACGTGTTTTTTTTTTTCATCTTGAAGAGACTTTTACCACTGTTAACATCTCCACTCTCAAAAGGCCCAATATCTACTCTGTAACCGTGTTTTTGAGGATGGGAACATCATAATTAGGAGAATCTTGGGACCTGAAATTCTCATTACACTCTGAGCTAGACTGACTCAAATATGTTGTGAATGGGGAAAAAAAAATTAAATGTGAACAAGTAGGATACTAACTGTGAAAAATGAAGCGAGTATATGAAGAGGCGAGGGGATATTTTGCATACAAATCCCATTTCTGCAAATAGGTTAGCAAACAGCATCTTCCCTCAGTTGTGATGAGCCGGTGGGCATTTATTCTGTTGATCTGCTACTTAGAGCTCTATTTAATCAGGCAGAGCTGCTCTTCCTCTCAGGTTTTCTTGCGCTGTTTCAGTTAAACTCAGTGGAATTAACCTCGCCACAGAATCATTTTGTGTTTTTTCTTATCGGACTCCAGGTTCCAAACTGTTATTAGCATGTACACAATACTGCAGCAGCTCTGCTTTCTCATTAATGCTTCCAGTACCTAGAGGCCTTCACTCTGTGTCGTAGAGTGTCTAAAATCTCTGGTATTCTGCTTTCCATATTGTTTGTATGTGCAGTTTTGGAAGGCAAGATCAAAATATGTACGAGGGTAGGAGTTTGGTGTGCCAGGTGTTTCATCCCCTAGGCATCCTTATTTAAAGTTTAATCCTCTGTAGAGCCAGCTTGTATCCCATGCTTTGCTCAAGCCCCATCTGAACCTGATCCTTGAAGTGTTGGGGTCCTCTTCACCTCCAGAGCACTCCTGTCACAAGTATTAGTATCAGCTTGTATGAAGACATCATTTTTTATGTGCTCAGAATTATCTCAGTGTACAAGCTTGGTCATGCTAAGCCTTTTCTACAGAGCAGAATTATCACTGAGAAACCATCTTTGATTTAAAGATGCTGTAGGATCATGATCTTTCCAGAAGAAGTATATTTGGGCTTTGATTTCAGGGGAACTCGTGAAAAGATAGGGTTCCACCCAAAGCAAGAAGTGTTCACTTTTTGCTTGTTGGACCTTCAAAGGTCTCGAAATTCCATAAAGATTCCCTCTTATCTGCGATAGTTACAGATCAATCTTTGTTCAACCCAGGAGATCTGTTTCCAATAGATAAGAGAGAGAAACAGGAGAAGTGGTCCTGATGAGCAAAGGTAGATGTGCTGTGTACCAGCCTGATGAATATCTCTCTCTCTCTTAGGACTGGGTATCAGCTTTTTCCTTCCCCCCCCCCCCCCCCCCCTCCTCTCGCCAGGGAGTGTGATTGAGTTGACAGGGGAACAGACGCTGTGTGGCTCCCTGCTGCTCATGGTGCCCCAGCGTAAGCGAGGGCTGACCTCTTCCTTTACTTGCCTGTAAATTGGCTGAATAGAGAAAGACTCACACACTCTTCTAGTGATGAGAGACACCAACACCATGGGAGTATCCTCGTTCTGAATATCAGTTCACAGCAAGATTAGTAGGTGCTAAGATTTCTCGTGGTATCTGTGAGACATGTCTTGTGACTCCTGCTATATCTCTCGGTGGAACATGGCCTTGCTGTGTCTTTGCCACATGCAGGTCTATCAGCAAGTCCTCCATTCTTCAGCACAGAGAAGGGGGAGAGGAGGTCTGGAGGGAGGTTGTGTTGTCTCCTCCTTTTCCTGATCATCCAAGTTTCCTCTCCTTAATGAGGCAGGGTGGCAAAATTATGTGTTTGGTGTCAGGTTAAGCCTCTAGACCCTTGACAAGGAAGAGTTTTGTGTTAAGGCAGGAGGTCCTGTACCCCAAGATGAGGAAGAGTACTAATGTCCCAACACTGCAGCTTCACCATGAGGAAAAGTTTCCTAGGGCAGATTTTGGTTCTGCAGTGTAACAAGGTGCTCACAAGGAGATGATGGGTTTTCCTTTGCCCCTTTCTTTAGACCTCCTGAACCTGCTGTCACCTCATCCAGAAGGTCAGATAGCACCGCGGTACTTAGAGGTAACAAGCTCTTTTTTTAGACAGCATCGTCATGGTGTAAGAGTCACATGGGATCATCCCTCATTAATTTTGACCAGTTCCTTTCTTCCTGGTGGAATGCCTGTGCCAAGATGGAAGCATGTGTTTGGGACGGGACTGCTGATGTCCAGTTTTCTGCACGTTTTCTGTCTCCCTTCCATGTTAGTGGTTCACATCCTGGCATCATCAACCAGATTCTGTCCCTCTTTGTGTTGCCTCAGGCCATACACGACCAGAACGAAGCACCTGGTCCTGCCCTACCGGGCTACTATTTGAAAAGAAAACGGACACTTCTTCACTGCTGGGTGATGCCGGTTCTTACGCCAGCCATCTTGCTCTGAAGCAGCAAATGAGACAGTGACTTTCTTTTTCCTCTGGGCTTTTATTCTGCCACAGTGCTATATGTGGGATTTCACTGGCATCAAAAAAGCAGATAAGTGTGATAAGACTTCTGTATGTAGAGTGACAGTCCTTCTAAACAGCATGCCTAACCTGTTTTTTAAACATCCAGAGAGACTGTTTCTATCACCTCCCTAGGGAAACAATTCCACTTCCCATCTGCTTTTTATAGCTGTGACTCTCATCCTGATATTTAACCTAAACTATCTTTTTTTTTTTTCTGGAGATTATTGCTCTTCTTAACACTACCTTCTGTGACTGTAATTCCTGCACTCAGTTTACACTGTGATAGGCTGTAGTCATGTCTGGCATTGATTCTGATCTAGTCTGTCTGTATCCTCCAATCCTCTCATCTTTTTTTTTTTTTATTACTAATTTTGAATTTTTTCCTACTCTTATTCACTTATTTATGAGGGACCTCAATTGCGAAGTCATTTTACGCTTTGGAAACATGGACCAGTACAGATGCAGACCCCTTAACCTCATCTCTGCCTCACTTGCCTGTCAGTGAAATCAAAATAAAGAGCACTACTCAACCTTGTCATGATTGTGAGAGGGCAGTGTGCACAAACAATTGCAAGGCACACGCATGTTGCTGCAATGAAGATCGTGTAAGTACGTAGTAGAGTATTCCAGTGCTGCTGGTGCCCTGGCTGCATAGCGTTGTGTATTATCGCCTTAGTTTTACTTAGCCTTTGTGCAATAGTGAAATGAGATAATTACAAAGTGGAAGGAATAATAACTTTGTATTGTTACCATAACCACTGAAGTATTATACCCTGATACTGGCGTGATTATCTTAGACACAATAGTAAGGTGATTATTAATAATGCTAAAGGACTTACTACTTAGCCCGCAATTTTTGCGTCTTGTTTCTTTTATGAACCCTATCTATTTCATCAGCCCGAAGCCTGTGTGAAATGGGTATGTGTTGTTGCCTCGTTGTTATCCGTTTTGCAGTGATGGGAAAACGAAATAGGAAAAAACCCTATGAGACCCAATTTGCAAATTCAGTTATCTGAGCACCAAGGTAGCTTCATGTGAATCACTTGTCTTTCTGCACCAGGACAACAATAGACAGGCTGGCAGGTGAAGGTCTAGTAGTTCAGGTTTTTAAAGATACGTAGTCCTTTGCTCCCTTGAATTTGAGCTATGGAGGCTTCTTTTGACTTTGTTTTCCTTGTTGTCAGAGATTGTTTCAGAAATCCGCTATTTTTATGCTCGAGTTGGCATATGTACGTACAAACCCAGAATTTAAGGTGCAGCTGTAAAGACAAGGCATTGCATGGCCAGGCTTCAGACCGTCTTTGGGAGCTGGGTGTTTCATTGCATTGGAATAAGCTTGAGGGACGTGATGCGGTGCATCGGGAGCCCTCCGGCTCCGGAGGCAGCCTTCTGAGGTAGCTGCAGTGGTTTGTGCAGAACAGAGATCCAAGAGGTGACTGAGAGCTTTCTCGTGTGCTTGAGATGAGAGCATGATTTTGACTTGACGAAGTCACATCTCGGCAAAACCAAGACCACTTCTTGCACGTACTCTATTTGAGCAGCAAAATACCACAGCAACTCTAAGGAGGAAAAAAGTTTGGGTTTTGTTTTTTGGGGGGGTTTTTTGTTGTTGGGTTTTTTTTCCCTCCCTTTGAGAAAATTATTTTCAAGGGCAAAAAGCTTTTGCGTGTTACCTCTGAGGAAAGGAGATCTGGCATTTGGAGATGGCCTTTGTCAGTTCTTGAAGGAGTGTTTGAAACCTTTCAGCTTGAGAAAGTTTGAGCTTGGAATCAAGTGGATGTTTGAGGCCATCTTTCACTGCTATCTCAGAGCTGTTTTATGGGGCAGTGCGAAATGGAGAACAGCCACTGACATTTTTTTATAATATATGAGTGCTTTAAGGTGTAAGAGAGGTGTGTTTGCCATCTGGAAAGGGAAGCCAAGAGAAACTAAAAGGGAAAAAAATAACGCAGTTAACACCACACCATAGCAGAGCTGCAGAGCGCTGCTACTGATATATTCTCCTGAGCTCTCAGCAACCTGTAATTATGAATTGGCTTACAGCTAAGATATTGATGGATATCACTCAAGAAGGAAAATGAGAATGTCTAGATTTTTTTACAGTGAACCTGTACTGAACTCTGTGTGACTCTCCTCTTATTTATAACCCTGTGTGAAGTTCAAGGAAACTTGTCCTGGAGGTTTCCCATGAGAGGGAACCGTGTTTTTACCTGACTAAAGCTCTCTGGATATTTTCCCATTTTTTATTTGATCTAAGTGTGAACTTTCTCCACCCTCTGCCCCTCCTTCCTTTCTGGAGTGGTTAGAGAGGTTGATTACAGCCAGGATTACACAAGAAATGCCAGTTGCACACGTTTTGCATAACTGTGCTGTGTTGATTTCAGACAGGGTGCCCCAAGTTCCCTTCGTGCCTTGCAACAGAGAGTCAAGATCTCTATCTTCATTCCTGAAGCTGGAGAAATGCTGTTGAGGCCCTGCCTATTGAAACTTTGACAAAGAGCACGTGGCTGGGACGCTCCCCAACCACACAGTTATCTGTGCGCTGCAAAGCACTCGCTTTTGGAAAAGCCTCTGCTTAAAGGTTGTTGGTTCTTTTTGTATTAAATACGTAAGAGTCACTATACCTTTGCGGGAAGTGCTGCAAGTGATCAATGGGGCAGTGTAATTCAAGAGGATTTTTGATGTCAGGCAACAAGAGTTCCCTGGGGTGCTGCTGCCCTGAGACTCCTCCAGCCCAGAGCACCAACTACTCTGTATTAAGGATGGGGGAATGTGATCCCCAAGCACGCGTCCTTTCCCTCCCTTCCAGTGAGACAGGCATGAATGCTCTCACATGCTCTGAGATGGTCAAGGGCCCGTGGTAAGGATCCTGACCAGAAAACGAAGACGAACTCATCCCGGTGCTGATTCTGAGTCAGTTCACCGTGACTCTTACCTGCAAAAGCACTGAGGTCTGCTTGAATTGAGTGAGAATCAGGGGCTTTGACAGCCTGGGTCTTAGCCTGTGTTTCAGTTCCTTTTGCTGGGAAATAGGTACTTTCTTCCTCTTGCCTCTTCAGTTTGGAGTGGAAGTCTAGGAGAGCACAGTCTTCCCACAGCTGACCGGGTCCTGGGCTGTTCTGAGCTGCCTGAGGCACGGTATTGTATCGTGGCATACGGCTGGTCTCACAGGTAGGCAGAGCCCAGACTATTTAAGGGCTTCAGGCTCTTCCTAGAAAATCCATGCAAAGGATACACTGCTGTGAATCTGATGATGAAATTTTTATATAGAAAAGCGACATGGGCCATAGACTCACTCTCACTTGGATACCCTTCATGTGCATGCATTTTGCTCGTCTCCTTGGAGACAGTGGCTTGTCTGAGAGCAGCTAGCCTTGGCTAGGAAAGGCCTGACATTTCTGGTTTGTGGGATGAAGCTGTGCCACTGAATTTTCCAAGAACCACAGAGGCATGATTTGATACGAGCATATGCAGTTCTGTACAAGGTTATCCTGTGAGCATCTTTCTCTAATACTGCTCTAGGGACACTGCTTGAGTCCCTGGTGTGAAAGATGGACTCAAAGATCCTCAAGGAGAGCCTAGCGAACCCCATCCCTCAGATATCAGAAAAATTTGTGAAATTTCTCCCTTCCCTTTCCTTCTGCCGAAGAGCTGAGTCAGCTGGACTGGCATGTCTGGAACTCTGTGGCACCGCGAGCAGGCAGTCTGCCAGCTGCATTACACACCGCATCCAAAGGAACACGTCACTCCTCCCTCTCTCTCTCCTATTTTTTTTTTCACCTTTGCAATCTCCACCCTCTCCCTTTTATTTTTCCTTGTTGATCCGTGTAGGTGAGTCAGAGAAACCTGCTCATCCACAACCTGTTCCTTCTTGCCAAATCCTGGAGTAGCACTCGCAGTTCTTGTTAGGTGTCAGGAACAGGTTACGAAAACAAAAACTGATACAGGCAGTGTACTGGGTATGGAGTGCATACTGCAAATGAAAATTAAATGCACAGTGAATGCGCCACTTAGAATGTGCTCCTAATAGAGTGATGTCTTTTGTAGGAGGCACTTTATTCTGTGATTCATATATAATATTAGTTTTCTTCCTATAAAACACCGGGATGGAACAGGGAAATCATTTAAGGCGTAAGTGAGAGCCCATTTAGGGAGAAAAGCCGTCTTAACTCCACTGGATTTTAAAACAACAGGACAGTGGAAAATTTCCAGTAGGAAAATAGGTGGTTCACAAAAGTGTTTTTGAACCAAATGACTGAGCTTTTGATAGCAATTGTAGTTGTACTAGTCTGAAGAAACTCCCTTGATATTGGCACAATTCCTCAGAGTTTACACTGTTAATGTGTTTCTGACCCCAGGAATTAAAAAATCATGAAACTGGATCCCTGAGATCATAGACATTTACAAATGAGAATGAAAGGTGATAAACTGGCCTTTTTATTTATCTCATGATACTATTTCTTGAGTGGGGAGGGAGTGAGAAAACATGCAAGCTAATTTTTCTCTTTGGTCAACTGGCTCCAGGAGCTGGAAGCTGAAGGAAAGCATAGTATTGGATCTGACACAGGGTGAAACTACAGGTGTTGGTAACGCTGTAGGACCAGGTTTGTCTCAATATCCATAGCTACATTTCCATCAAGCAGCATCAAACGATTGATTTTTGGCAAGTTTTGTTGGAACGAAGCTGCTCAACTTCAAAGAATAGAATGTCCACGAGGAAAAGTGCTTTGTTTGACTTTTACGTGCCACGGTAAAATGTCCACGTTAGCTTTATTGTGAAAAATGTATCCATTATGTTCATATCATTGGTCTTCTACAAGCAATGAGTTTGTCCCAAGAGCTAATGATGAGCCAGCTTCAGAAGACTGCAAGTACAGTTTTGGTTGAGATGCTTGAGATTTCTGCCTTGATCAGCATGAAGTCCAGGACCAATTTGACCTGGCTGGCATACAGTCCCTGGAATAGGATTGCAGCATTGGTGAAGAGAAGGTAAAGGGCCGTTTTGTGTCAGGTAATATATAACTCATAGAGACAGTCACTTCTCAGCGAATTCAAGCCCAAGACCAGACGAGAGGACGGTTTACTGCCCGACCACCTTCTGTGGAGGATGAACCTAGAGTACAGACAAAAAGGAACTTGACAAAGGCTTTCAAGACATCGGTGTTGCAGATGGGAACGAACCCAGAACATCTGCTGACTCAATTACAAGAGTCTCCACACACAAAGGAAAAAAAAAAAAGTAAGAAAATAAGAAAAAGAGATTTTACTCCTGGGTGTGGAGAAAAGAGAAGATTTATACCCTTTTGCTCTTGATTCAGACTTTTTGGATAAATCACCTAGTTTAAATAGCCTAGTGGAGCCTTCAGTATGAATTTTTGGGTTTTCTTTTTGTTTGTTTGTTTTTTCCATCAAGGAATGCAGTAAAGTGAGTTCAGAGTTTCCTAAATTCTCTGTTTTTACAGGAAACCTTTTAAAAGTATTTCTGGATGCTTAGAGAGCTCTGTTTTGTGTTCTCCAGCTTTTCTGTCCTTACTTTCAGCCCAAGCAGTTGCTTTTTCTTCCTTTCTTTTCTTTTTCTTCCTTTGGTTTAATTTCACACCCATATTTAATTTCCTTTCATTTCGTCTGCCTCCCTTTCAGCCATGATAACAGTTTCTGAATCCGTCCAGAACTTGTAGTGCAAAACTAATCGCACCAGAAAAGAAACATCCTAAACCCCCAAATCTTTCCTCTCTCCCTCCTTTCTCCTTGTCTCCACTGAGCAAACTAAAAAATCCTGGGTTTTAGGAAGTGCTCTGGAACTGTTGTTATTTATTTTTTGTGTTCCAAAACAAAAAATACAACTAGGAAATATATTGAGGTTAACAGGAATTGCTGAATTTTATTACCCAGAAAAGATTCATGTAGCCTCAATATCAGATGTAGACACTTGATGTAGAGGTTTGCGCTAGAAGAGAAGCTGTCCGGTATCCCAGATTTGTCTCTTGGAGTTAAAGGATCCCGTCATCCTTTAAAAGGTACCTTTACTGTTAATCTTTGTTGTTTTGATTAAGAATTGTTTTCATACAAAATGGTCCTGACTTCCCCCTGCCAAATACTATGGCTAATTTTGAAGGTGGAGCAGTGCAGACCACAAGTGTTGGTGACAAGCGTGGTGGGGAAAGGCGGTGTCTGTCCAGCCTGTCTGGAGGCAGCGAGTTCGTTTGCCTTGGTGAAGATGGAGTAAATGCTCTGGGTGTTGAGAAGAGTATTTGGGAGCAGTGAGCTGGCCCAAAAAGCCTCATCTTGGAGCGACCTTTAGCATATGAGATTTTCCAAAGTATGCAGCACAGCGTGGCTCAGCACTGTCTGCTTGAGAAAAGTCCCACCATGATTTCAAGCTCCTTTGTAACGTTGGTGGTAAATATATTTGTTGTCAGGCAGAGAGCAACAGGAGGAGATAGGTAAAAGGAGTCGGTCAGCTCTTTTTCGGTTTGACCTCATTTGACATCTGTGCAAGACATGACAGACCCACATGCTTGAACAGCAGATCTTTACGAGGGTGACACAAAGGCATGGGCCACATTGGTTCTTGGGCAGTAAGGAGAGTATGAATAAAGATTTTCATGTCCCAGAGGAGCCCATTAGTTTCACAACCTGACCTGGTTTTGGAAGCAAGGTTCCCTTCACTGCTGGCCTTGATCAAAATAAATGAAAACTCCCAACTTCAGTGGCTGGGAAAAGAAGAGGAGCTGTCAATATTACTCTTCCCATGTTGCTATTATCTTGGTGACAGCTTGCTGTTAATAGTCTGGTTCCAAAACTTTGTTTCTGACAGTGACAAGAAAAGGCAAAACTTATGTAAAGGAAAAGCGCGTTCTTCCAATCTCCTGATATGAGACATAAAATTGAAAGGTGTCAGGTGCTAAAAGAAATGCTTTTTCTCGTGCAGGAGCGTGTAGGTGGAACGGTGGAACTCATTGCCACGGGATGAGAAGAAATGAGCTAGAGTTAAGGGCTTGTTCAGTGGTGTTTTATGCAGAAGAAAACTATCTAGTGCTATAGTGGAGTTTAAATGTCATGTATTCTGTCTGTCTCCCTTTGTTTCTATAGTATAAAATAACTGGTAACGCGATGCTTGGCACCGCTTGCCCCAAATAACGCGTAGATTCTGGTGGCTTTAAGATGCTAAAGGGCTTCTGCAAGATATGCAAAGGGGCTGCACTTGGAATACATAAAAACTCTACGCAGCTGTAAATTGACTTTAGGGTATTACTTCCATTGATGCTACCTATGAATCTAGCCCAACATCTACACTTGTTTTACCCGAAGGGGAAAAAAAAAAAGAACCCAAACCAAACAAAAGCGCTTCTCAACTCAAGGGAGTGTTTGTCCAGCAGCATTCCTGATCTGCACCGAGGTACCCACACCCTGCACTGCGTGTGTGAGCTGTTCCTCTCCGCCTGCAGTCCCTCGCTGTGGAGTCCGACTTGTGATGACGTGTGGATCTCCGGTCACCTCCTTAAATTCCTGATGAGCTGTGGCACTGATGGGGAGCGGACAGGACAGGGCAGAGAAGAACAACAGATCGACCTGAACTTGTTTTCATTTTTCCTGCTCGCTGTGTCCAAGGAGCAGGGTTAAAATGAAGAGAAGCCAACGAGCGTATTTTGGAAGGTTTGGCGTGTGAACTAGTTAATGCTCCACTTATCGAGTCACTTTATTATGATGTTAAAGGTCTGAAGTGGAGTGGAAAGTACAGAGCCGGTACAGACAGTTAAGGTTTAACCTCCGTCTTAAGCCGGTTCCCACCCACATCCAGATAGTGCGGAGGCACTGCAGGGAGGAGGCTGCTTTCCAAAGTCACCTCTCTCGTATTTGTTGCAGGGCCTCTCCCCCTTTAAAAGTAAGTTGCTGTAAACCTGTCTGCCTTTAAGCAATGTTGAAGCCAGCTAGGTGATAAAACATTTTGTGGACTTCCTGGGTTTTGTTAGTTTATCTCACCACCAGAGCGCTAGTTAAACAGAGTCCCTTTTAATAGTATTTAACAATTTCGGAGTCAGTGTAAAATCCTTGGGAACCCCACCAGTGCCAGGCGTACCTGGAGGACTGGGACATGTTGGGATGGGACAAGGACAGTGTGCCTGGCTCAGTGGCCTCACAGCACAAACGCAGGACGTTTGCACTTGAGATTGTCAGGTATATATGGGGGGATCTGAGAGCTCCATTGCCATTAATGTAAACTAAAAAAGAGCGTGAAGTGTCATTTGCCAGCTTTGAAGCTCTTATATTGAAGGAAATGAAGGTAAGCCAAGAGAACTATACGAGGAGAGCTTCTACCTGTTGCAATATATCTTTCCTGGGACACGGAATTGGAGGAAGTATCTGTGGATTTAATCTTTTTCAGAAGTAAATACGATGTTAATGTCCTTATCTATGTTTTTCTTGATATACTGCATAATTTATTTGCATGGCTTCACATAAGACAGGTACATTTTTCTTTGTTTTTTCACACATACATAAATACAACATACAAACTTAGAAAGTGAACTGTTTGTCTTCTGTGCTGCAAAGGAAGAAAATGGAATCAAAAGATTCTTGCTTTTCTGTTTTTAATTATTTAATGGGTGCTGAGAGACTGTGGCAGGAGCCCTGCAAGTATCTGCACGGTTAGGGAGATTTCAGTAATTCTGTGACTGTGCCAACGAAATAGGAGTTTGTTTGTTTGTTTGTTAAACTTCTGGTGCAAAAATGCCACCTACTTATTTATAACCCTTGTGGCAGATTGGAACATTGTTTTATCTGTAAAATCCTGCAGATCAGTTAATAAATAAACACAATCTGATGAATCAGATTAAGTAACAGCCACCAGTAGCGGCAAGATAAATCATAATAAACTACTAAAGTAATAAAATGCTGCAGATAGAACCACCTTGAAGGTGCAAATAAAGACTTCAACTACTTAGCTGTTGTACATAAGCACTAATGTTCACTGATTTACACCAGATTCTGGCCTGTGTTTTTATATGTAGAGAAGGTATAGATGCTGGAAAGTTTGTCCCAACTGCTGTATTAACTTGTTTTTTGCATGTGTGCGTGCATGTTTTTGTGGTCCGTTCTAGCCAAAATATAGGACGGATGAAGTCTTCGGAGTTTATATATAACCTGATGTTTAATACTGCTTGCCACAGAAGATCAAGGGAAGACTGAAGACTAGTACAGTATTTCACCACTAGCCGCTTATTTTACAATACCGTAAACAACTGGCAGGTAAATGCAGGTGTCAAGCTGCTGGTTTGTGCCCTGGAGGTATTTATAGGAAAGTCAGGCATGTCTAGAAAACAAAGGGCGCGTAGATGCAATGTTTTGCCATTGTTTTACTGCATGCTGATGTACCACGAGTATCTAATGGTGTTTCACTGCTAGCTGCATAGGTCTACTGGAATAGTACGTGGTAGGTGTCAACAGAAATAACTTATCTTTGACTGCCGCTGTGCAAAAAGTCAGGACAAGCCGTTTTTCATATGCTAGGAGGCTCACAAATTGTGGAACAGCCACATATATATCAATAGGCAATTGATAATAATCTTTACTAAGAGGCATTGGGCCATGAGGTCATGAAGTGAGTCAAGTGCTCTATTTCAAGCTCCAAGTCCAGAAAGTACTAGTTGCTTAGTGGCATGTATGTAGGCTTCTCCTGTTGTAATGCTGCATTTTGGTTTTTGAACCTTTTGGGGTGTCCAGAAACCCTTTTAAGCACAGATCTAGCTGTATGGTCTCCTCTGCTGCACGATCTAATGAACATCCCCCCTTTACCACATGGCCTCACAAACCCTAACATTTGGCCCAAAATAGGATAATCTAAAAAGTGCTTGTAGAATGGAGACATCAGAACTCCATGAGGTCCAGAAATGTATCTGCATCCCATGAAAAGTACCCCAGGTATTGCTGCCTCTACTTGGACTGGCAAGCATTACCAGATTAAGGCAAAGTTTTTTATAATGTGATTAGAGATTTGGTTCTTTCTGAAAATCAGACTGCTTTAAGATGTCACAGGTTGGGCGCTCAGAAGTGGAGGTACTTGACACTGCATGTCGTAAGTCTGTGTGTTTGCGTGCTCTAGCAGCCTGGAGCATTATTTTAGATGTTTACACGTTGTGACTTCTGCATGCAGATTGTCTTGGCCAATCTCAGGTTAGCTGCGGGACTTGCTGTTGTTTCTGAACTCCGGTATATACTGATTAGTGTCTGTGTGTGTGTGTAATCTCCCAGGCAAAAAAAAAAAAAGGCAACAAATCAAAGTGACCCCATGAATTTCAATGAACACATTTACAGTCATTAAGCACAGCAGCAAGATACGGCATCGGAGCGGGAGGCAGTTTCCTTCGCGAAGCTACGTGCTGCTCACAGCCAGCACGGGCTTAGGTCTGACTTTAATTTTTTTTTGTGCTTAATTCATTCTGAGGTCTATTATTCATGTAAATATTTTTGTGTGTGAAGCTTTGAGCTAGGCAGCTCTAGAAAAGCCGAAGTGTGGTGTTTAATTACAGTAGCGAACCGGAGGGACCGTGTTTCGTCTCTTTGCAGCCTCGGCCCTCCTGCCGAAACCTCAGCGCTGCCGCGGCCCTCCCTGGCTCTGACAATTGCTTACTCGGCTTGGGGAAGCTGGAGGTGGGAAGGACCGCAGGAGCTGTTATATCCACCTTTTTCTGACTATTGCACACTCTTGGGGTTTTGTCCTGTGTGGTGTTAAATGTCACCAAACTCAGGGGTGTTTTACATTTCCTTGGGCTGACGGTTTCACGACCTGAAAGGACACCGTGCCTGCAAATTGTCTGTCATGCCACCTATTTTTTTTTCTGCTTTGATTTTTCTTATTCCTGCTTGATCCTCTACTCTATGCCATCCTAACTGTCTCCTCCTGCTCTTTAGTGTTCACACCCATATCTAATAAAATCACAGTGTATTATTAAGTCCTTAATTTCTCAGTAGATACACGGGCCGTATTTTGCTGTGTCTATCTACTTGTGTGAGCTTCACCAAATTAGCCTCTGCTCGTCTCGCAGAGTGCATGAATTCATTTACATGCTGTGAAGAAGGGAATTATTACCTTAATCATAAGTATGAATAATTGAAGCACAGGAAATCACAATAACTTGCCTGCAGTCACAAAATTTGTAGCGTAACTAAGAGTTGAACCCTACGCTCCCTAGTCCCAACCCAGTGCCTTAATCATGTTTCCTACCTCTGTGTTAAACCTGATCTTACTGTGATAAGTCCTGTTCAAGGCAAAGGGCTGCTTTGTGGTAGGCACTGTGTAACTGCAGAACGGCTCCCCTCTCCCAGGCAGCTTCCAGTTTTAGGGAAGAAAGAAGAAATAATGAATTGATACTGGTTATGATCGTGACAGACAATTCCGCAACCTCACTGACAGGTGTAAGTATCAGCCCGAAAGAACATTGCAACTTCTTCGATGCTGCTTCAGAAAGCTTCAGCTGGAGAGTACTGGGATTTCCTGCAGCTTTAAGGTGCTAGGGGCTGAGCGGGAGTTCAGATTTTACAGAAATAAGTCACGCTCGGTGCGCTGCTATCAGAGGGCCTTCCTCAGACCGAAAGTCGCTATGTCAGATGGCCACTTAGCTCAGAAATCTTGGCTGGCTTCCCTCCCAAGGCCTTGATGGGGCTATAATGCAAAAATAATAAAAACTGGGACAAAGCTGAGGGCAAAGTCTCTAGTCCTTGGATTGGGCTGACGTACGTCACACGGCCGTAGTAACGCCCTTTCCTGTATGAGCTGGTCGCCTTAGCGGTTGAGCTGTCACAGGGACTCGGGAGGTGGGCAGATGGACGGGAAGGAGTTCTGCTCTGCGCTGCTGTAGAGGAGAACGTGGTACCCGAAATAGGGAAATGTGGGAGTAGTTAATCCTGACTGCTGAAACCGGTGCATGCTTTGTCATTGGTCTTAAGGGAGGCAGGATTTTAGCTCAGCGAAGTGTGTCGGTGCTCTTAACCTGTTCTATAAGCCTTTCTCATGTTATATGCTTATGGCAAGGTATTACCTGGGATGCCTTGTTATTTCCCTTTGACTTACTTTATATTCTGCTATGCACTCCTATCTCTTTTGAGAACAAAATGCTGCGCGAATGCCTTACGGGCTCTTTCTCTTTCACTGACCTTTTTTTATGACTTTAAAGAAGTTTCCCTAGGCCCAAGTCTGCTTTCTGTCTTGAATATTGACCTTAGAGTTACACCATCTCATTGTCACTGCACGCAGACTTCTCAGCTATCAAAGTTCACCCACAGGACTCAAAAGTATTCCTAACTCAGAAACACCTTGCCTTTTACGTCCTTCTCCTCTTCCCCCTCCTCCCTCCACATAAGCATTTTAATTTCACAAGCAAACTCCGTTTCTCTGTGAATTTCGACGAGTGGTTTACCTGTTTCATGGTAAAAATTGTACTTCAAATTTAAATGTCTTTTTCACTGTGACTGTCATAATATTTTCCATTTGAGGCTAAGACTCCACTGTGGGTTTTCTGTGCCACATTGTCGTCTGTATGAATCTGAGCTTAAATGCGTGGAAATTCTGACATTTCAGTAAGAAATATAACATGGTTTTTTATGTTCTTCAAGTTAGCTGTTTCATAGGTATGGCTGCTGGGTTTTGCCCAATGCCCTGGTCTTTCCCAGTTCAACAACAGATCGAAGATTTCTCAAGATTTTGGGCTTGTTTGCATTCACTATATTGTGTCATTTCTATGAGAATGAGTTATGGTAGTTTTTTATCTGATTGCTTAACCTTGAAAAGGTGATAAAGGAATAATTACCCCACACCAGGGATTTCCAAACTGACTTTACTTGGGTGCCGCTACCATTGGCAGCTGTGTTTACGTACAGTGCCAAATGTGGTGTTGATGTACCATGGTCTTCAGTGAGGACCTTGGAGAAGGCAGCCTCATACCAAGCAAGCCGAGGCAAACTTTGAGTGGCTTCCCAGTGAAACGGCTCCACGGCAGAAAGAGCTGCCTTCAGTGAGGGCTTGGAGAGGGTTTTGGTAGGCTACAGCACCATTGAACTCTTGGCCTTCAAGTCGATGGTCTATAGACCAAGGCTGCTCGTGCCCAGTAGTGCAAGCCACATGTTTTGGGGACAAATTTTGACTATTAACGTTTGCCTACTATACAGAATTTGACAAAGATTGAAATCTCTTTTGGTAGTCATGTGGTTTCATATGGTGGTTTGTTATGTGGAACAAAGTATGATGTTGAGGAGGTTACCAGAATTGGATTCTCTAATACACTTGCACAACTTTCTATTGGGTAATATGAAATACGGAAAAACGTACACCCACTGGCAACATTCACGTCCACAGAAATATATATATTTTTTGTCATTAGTTACTTTGAGAATACGAGGGGAAATTTGCAGCTGTTTCGATGACTTGACATTTGTCACAATGACAAGGTTTCTAAAATCCGGACCATAATTGCTACTTTGGCGAGCTGCACCTCTTACCAAATGGGTTGTGAGAATTGCTGGTGATACAAACTGCTGCTATCAGAACTGATTCCATTGTGATCTGACCTGATCAATTGCGCTGCAACCCAAGTCACAGTCACTTTGTGTAATTTTATAGTATAAATCAGATTTTACACGTGTGGAGCTGTGATGTGACTGCATCTGTAGAGCAGGGGGGCCAGAATTTGGAAATGGACCCAAGGGAGTTGTATTCAATCCTACTTAACTGGAGCTCACCAACTTCTCCTTCATGATTGTGTCTGAGCAGCTTCCAGTTGTGTATTAGGCAACACAACTAACATTTGTCACATGTTGTTTATTCTCTTATCTTCTCCCCAGAGCAGGCAGCGTGTGTGCTGGAGTATTTCTTTCCTTGGGGAGTTAACGTTCCTAAAATCCCATATTGGCTGTAGAAATCGCGTCTTTATCATTAGCTTTTATCATGTCTATGAAACTTGAAATTTGATGGAATTTGGGTAGCTGACCATCCTAGATATCATTGGAAAAGCTCAGCCTTGTCGTCTGTGAGTAGTTTCTGAAATTATTTCAGTGCAGGGAGCAACCCTTTGAAGATGTGTAATATGAACTTTTTTTGATTGTTGAATCAGGTTTTTTCTTTTTGTACTGTGAGCTTGTAGCAGAATATGTTTCTCTGTGCTAAATGAGAATATATTTAATTAATTGTAGCTACCTCTGGAATACTTGAAAGCAATCATCCCTTTCCCTTGTGTCTTACAGTTTAAGTTGCATGATAACCTGGTGTAGCCAAATCAGGTGGGCTAATTCAGCCCTGCTTCAGCTCAGTTAACTTAATCCCTTCAATTGCATTGGATATTTTTATATTAGACATGGAGTTAGCTTCTAATAAAGGCATCAGACTGACAGATGTCGATGCCATCTAGATGCATAATGAAGCATTGTAACGGTGATGATTGAAGTCTTTCCATCCTAGGGAGCCACCAGTGTGTTTTCCTAAAGGTGCTTCCAGAACCTTTAGGTTTATGTTTAAGAGGTGAGGCTTGATCCAGATCATTCCCATCAAGGGCAAGCCCTCTGGGAATGACAATGAGCCTCACGCTTGGCCTCCACTGAGATTTCCAGTACCAGCGCCAGTTACGGCCACAGTGTAAGCTGGTGAGCAAAACAAAATAAAGACCAGAACAACTGTTTGGTCTAAGACACAATACTTTCCTGAGGATAAGCCTTATCTCTAAATAAAGAGAAATACATCCACAGTTTGGATGCTTATTAAAAGCAGCTTTTTTTTTTTTTTTCCCCTGGTGGAAAACTTGGTTGTGTCACCAAACTACACACAAACAAACTTTTTAAGAAAAAGAGACACTTTCTGCAAGTGTGTTCATTTCATCAAATCCCTTTTTTTCTGAGACAAAAACATTTGAAACTTTTTGGCCAGCTCTGATACCAGAGGCTCAAGCTTTTCCATCTTCCATGGAATGGGTGATGTGGGGCACGCTCTGTGGTATGTGCTACTTCTGCAGAGGTCTCAGAGAATTTCCCTGGCTCTGGGTCTTTTGGGTTTAGGGCTTCAGCCCCAAGGCAAGGAGCCCTCTGCCCACCTTCTTGTTGGCTACGGGTGTCCTCCCTCCAGTTTCCCCTGCATTTTCCCATCCCAGTGGTGATGGTGCATTTTGGCTGCAATTAGTACAGCTTGGATTTCATTAAGTAAATGACTGTGAAAAGCTCTCAATATTGGGACAAACCCAATAGAAACATGTATATTATCCAACAGAGGATGTTCTCAATTTTTTTGGCTGGAAACTAAAACTCTTACCTAAGATTTTCAAAACTCTGGAAGAAGTTTGACCTTCCCTATCCCTCAGCCAGCTCTGAAAATCTCAGCCAATGGTGTTTTACTAGACTTGCAGTAGTGACTTAATAGCTCTTTAGTTATTAAAGAATGAATGTTTGTGTTCTACAAGTTTAAATTCTATTAAAAGCCTTTATTAGCACGACTTGGCAAAATACACTTCTGGCTAGCTTTCTGGCCTTGGGTTAGGCCATTCTTGTGGTTTCTTAATGACATGCTACAAAAAGGATATACTTTATGAGAATATGGTGCCAGGTTTTGCATGTATTAAGAGGTATTTGCCATTTGTGCATAATGCTGCCGAGTGAAACAAAAAAAGAATTTAAAAAATTGGAGTTACATCTTACGTTCATCTGGCTTGATTTTCATTGTACATGGCCTTTTATATTTTTTTTAATATTATATATATTTTAATATTATCTGGTCTCTGTGAATTACTGGTGGCAGCTCAGTTCTGGCATGTAACAGTGCTGTTGCCAAAGTTACTTTCTGTTGTCTTTTATTTTCCAACCTTCCCTTAGTAATTTTGGCAAAGTTTTCTCAATGAAAGAAGAACTCCGCTGGGCCACGTAATGAGTTTCCCCACAGCTGGGAGCAGAATTAGGCCACTGAGGCAGCTCGTTTTTGTGAAGGCAGCTGTTCGTGCCATGGGCAAAATGTCTCAGAAGTTTCTTTCCCACGAGACTTGGTGACACACGGGCTGTGCTGGGGTATGATTCAGCTGTTTGGTTTGTTTTCCCCTCTTGTCATCTGTTTATTTGCTTTGCGACCAACAAGTCCGCCTCTTTTTCCTTCTGCTGATACCGCGCATTAGTGTGAAAAACGGATGGGGTGAAGTACCCGACGGGTGGGAGGAGGTGTGTGCGGTGGGAAAATGGGGCTGGGAAGAAGGTCTGGGACTTGACTACCCTTTCTTAGGTGTCTTTCCATCACAAGGGTTGTTTGTTGCCAAGGTGCGATTTTTGATAGCAGAAGTGGGTTGCAGTGGATTTGACCCGATGCTCTCGTTCTTTCCGCAGTGGGGAAGCCTCACAAGTGCAACTACTGTGGCCGGAGCTACAAGCAGCGCAGTTCGCTGGAGGAGCACAAGGAACGCTGCCACAACTATCTGCAGAATGTCAGTATGGAGGCTGCCGGGCAGGTCATGAGTCACCATGGTGGGTGGAAACCGCCTTTTGAGGTCTCTTGGACTTGGAGCATCTCTTGCGGGTTTTTTTCCATCTGTTTTTCTTCCTTCCTTTCAGCTTTGCGTCGCTTCCATCTTATAGATTGCTTACACTCAGATAGGCAGGAGGAGAAAAGATGGGCTAAAATCTTCACTCTGTCCAATTTAACAGCATTGGTTTTGCTGAATTTTATTTATTTTTTTTTAAGGCAGTATTTCACTTTTTAGTGTGTATAAATGTATGCAAAGTTGCCCTAAAAATGAACTAAGCTTTATATAAAATGTATGATTTCCCTCCTCTTCCTTTCTGATAGTGACTGGTAATGATAAGAGGTAAGGATGGTGGAGGTATTCAGAAGTCATAATTTCTACTCCCTGTAATATTATCTTACATCCCCCAAAAAGGGAGGGATAGATATAAAATCTCCAGAGCAGAATGGAATTCAACAGTGTTGATGAAAGTAATTATAACAAAAAAAAGTAATGTTTATATGCATTTACATATGTTAGTATTAATATGTTAACTAACACTGCATGTGTTAATACACATAAAGACTGAAGATTGCCAAAAAGATTGTTGAAAGTAAGAAATGTCAAACTCTGTGAATTTGTTTTCAAAAATTTTTGTAACTATTTGTATGGATAATGAGCGTAATGCCTCAGACTGCAGGGTTGTAGGCTTATCTGTAGCATTAGACACTAAATGGTAGTTGTCCGAAAACTGTTATAATTTCATTCAAAACTAGTGTTTTGGAAACTCTTCTAAAACCGAACATCTTTTAACTTTTAAAAGTCATCTTTAGATGTTTGGTACTTGAAGTGTTTAAAATTTCTTACTAATCGGAAAATATGTAAATTATACATTTTCCATTTTGATTAAAAATTACCATATACCTAAGAATACCAAAAAGTTAGATTGTAGGTAGATGAAAAAGCGAAAGGACATTTCCTCTTTTTTTTCCATTTTGCTGTTGAGTGGAGTTGTATGGCTTCATTTGGAAATTAATTATGTAAAAGTTCTGAAAGGTCATTTCTAAAAACCTAAAACAAGCCAGAATAAAGTCTATTCAGCATTTCTAATATGGGCTATTTTTTGGTGAAAAAAAAAAATAAAATCACCTAAAATTTTTAGAGAGTACTTTTCCATGAACAACTTAATCCTAAAAAGGCATTCTAAATGTATTTAATACACATTGCCAAAATGTTCATACCACTCTATTAAGTAATTACTATCTTTGTAGACACCCTGGAGACTAAAATCAACATTTAAAATATAGTGGATGCCTTTAAAGACCTTGAAGTTAGTGATTATCTGCTTTAGGCCTGACTTTATGCTTGTAAAAGTCAGCAGAAAGACTGATTTCAGGACTTTTCTATTTGCAGGTATCTGTTGTGTGCTTGGTCTGTTAGGAGCGCTTAGTTGAGAGGAGTCTAACCACCAACTCCATTCCCAACAAAATACACGCTCTTCACTCTACAAGGGTGTGCCTGTCTTATTAACCAGCCAGGTGATGATTTCTGTCAGCCTTTCCTCTAAGGCTGAATAACGGTACACTGGTATAGTTATGACAGCCAGGACATTTCAGAGATCATGTTGTGAAGGATCTTCCCAAATTCCACTCAACTTCTGGGTTTATTATTCAGTTATTTATTAAAGTTGGGTTTACTCTTGTTGATAGTGTACTTCTGAGGCAATCTAAAGCTTTTTCTAAGCTGCTGCTTAATGCTGTGACAAGAAGGGTAAGTCCTTAACCTTGTCTACCCAAAGAAGCTGGAATGGTTGACCTTGCATTGTTTTTTCTGCCAACTGAAGTTAAACCAGTACAGACCCCATGTGGACAGTTTTATTTATTTACAGCTTGACTGACTTTGCTTGGACTTAAAATAGAAAGGTTCACACGACCACTTCACTTTTCTCAACAAAATTAACTTAAAACAGCACTTTGAATTCAACTAGTGCCTCTTTTTCCTCCAGGCAAATAGGTCTACATCTCCCCTGGTGAATGTTTAAGGGGATGTTTGATGCACTGTCTTCATTTAGGTGTTTAGCGAGGGCACAGGAAGGACAGGCAGTGACAGGGAGCTCCAGGTTCAGCTGGGACTAGTAATAAATCTCACCTTGCATCCCGGCATCACTCCCACCCATGAAGCTCAGCATGGGAGTGAGGGTCATGAGCCACCAACCTGTAGAGGTCTGCAGCAAAGTCATTTCTCCTGGGACTATAAGAACACCAGGGAAGAGTATACAAATGATTAGTCAGCTTAAAGTTAGGTCTTAGTCTAACCCTGAAAAATGTATTAATTTCCTTCTCTCCCGTGTCACGCAGGGAAGGGATATTCCTGAAGATGAGTAAGTGTATGCTTTGGAGATTTTGGTCATTAGTTTATTTTGCATCACATTCGGGTTATGTTTTCCTGCATCTTTCCAAATACTTTTAAAGGATGTTGTTCTTGCTGAGTGTTTTGAAGCCTCTGAATGCATTTTGGTGTGACTCCTGGTCACAACTTCACCATTATGCACAGAATAGGTAGAGGTGGGGATTTTCTTGTCCCTACTGGCACCTGGCTTTAAGAACGCAGGTAGCTGTGCTGGGTCTTGACCAATACGGCCAACTTTTAACATCGGTTTAAATTATTTCTGCAGAGATTAATTGTTCCAGAAAACTGCAGGCAGCCCCTAGAGAGTTTGGATTTTTTCCAAGCATTGTGCTCAAACCAATCAGTTTATAGGCATGCTACAGACGTCCACTTGGGTGCTTTTGCCGTGGCCTCATGAGGCCTTTAATTTCAATTATCTTTCTCTTGCAGATGGCTAGATCACCTGACTATAACCACAAAGGGAAGCAAAAGGAGGGGAAGAAGGGCTAGTTTCGGTGTGTGGGCAAGGAACCTACAAGTCTCCGGGTCTCTCTCCCATCCTCTTGCAGGGTGCCGGTTGCTTGCTGAGGTGCCCCTCCTTGTGGCTAGGTCCTGTGCCCTGCTCAGCACGACAGCTATTGCAACAGCTCTCATGACTTTGTTCTTGGTGATTTTTGGCTAAGCAGTGCTGGCCCCAGAGGGAGAAATTAGTCTGTGGTCTCCTAGCTAGCGGCCTGTTGGGGGTGACAAAAGTGACAGTCTCTGAATGCCCAAGAACATGAGCTTTGTGGGAACAAACAGGGAGAAATGTTGGAGGCTAGCTATGGTTTACACCCGGTTATATGTTGTTCTCCATCTCCACGAAGCAAAAAGTCTGGGGATACGCTTTTTAGGAGAAGGAGAAAGAAGCCTAGCCCTAGGCTATGCGAGGCTCAAAGGCCAGCTCCACATAAAACACACAATGGCCTTGTGTCCTTCCCTCTTACATAGTTGCTTAAAACATTGTTAAAATGCTGGTCCCACAGGAGACTTCACACCAGGGTCCATGGGAATATTTCCTGTCATTTCTCTGTGCACACAGGCTTTTTTTAAATAGCAATATTATGAGCTTAGGAAAGGAAATTAAGGTTGATGGAGTAATACTAATTTGTACCAGCTGAGACTTAGCCCAGTGTCTGTTGGCTGCACACAAAAGTATTTATTAACAAAACGCACGTTGGGTAATTTTTTTACTTCTTTTTTTCCCTATTCTTTCCTCGCTGGAACAGCATAAACTTTTTTAATGGTATGTACGGTTTCTTACAAATTAAGAATCAAAAATTAAGAGATAGTCACACTGAGCACTACGATTGAAAGACCAATGTCTTCCGGAAAATAAAACCTTTGTTCTGAAGACCATCCAGGTTTATGAATTGAGAGTTTGGGCTTAGAAACAACACTTGATGTTAACTGCTGTTGTGAACATTAACAGTGTCAGAGATGGTGAACATTTGCATGGGCAGTCCAGGAGCATGCCCTGATAGCTGATTGAGAACATCCCTGAACAGAAACATACTCAAGTGTGGGGTTTTCATGGACTAGTTGCTTGATTTTTAGAATAAAAAAGCCTTCCTGAGCTGAGACTGTAAGTTCGCAGCATAAAATGAGTTGCTGTATCAAAGCTAGTTATAACGTGTCAGCTGTTCTTCAGTAGCTCCTACTGCCAAGGTAATGAAGTACAATGGAATACAACAAAAAAGGAGTTGCATTTACCGCAGAGTAAATGTGTACACATGAGCTTCTGCCACAGAGCAGCTGATTTGTGATAACTGTTGGTTGTGTGTGATTGGTTTGATTTTCCCCTTTTTTATTTTGTTTTTCCTCAAAAAAATGATGCAGACTGGGCTATTTGACCTTCTGGGGAATATTTTTAAATTGAAATTAAAATTAATGTATCTAGAATTGGCAATGTGATCTTTAACTCTTTGGGTCTCTAAAATGTGATATCTCACCTGTTTGGTCTGGTTTTGCATTTAAATGGTTTCTGAAACTAGACTATTTCTATCTCTCCCTTCTCCCAGGAAATCTACATAACAGAACACATTCTGGTAACTTATTCCCATTGTAACACAAATATTGGCATGAATCAGTGATTCTGTTTCAGAAGAGCCATGCCCTGGATTATAGAGTTGAATTCTGAGGTGGGAAAAAGAGCTTGCAGCGTGAAAGATAGAAAAGCAAATGCTTTTATTGGTGATGATTTTACTTTTAAAAGGAGTCCAAGCAGAATTTTTGCCTGACTTGGAGAAGAACAGATGTCTTTTTTAGCACTATTCATTTTTCATGGAAGAAAGGTTTCAAATTCTGTATAGGAAATTTTACACACATATGCCCAAGAGTAGAATTATTTAATTATTCCTTAATTGTTATAAGACATACAAATGTCACTACATTTGGGGCTTAATCAGATGGCTATGAAAGTAATGAGGAGGTTTTCAACTGATTTTGTGAGCAAGTACAGTCCTAGAAAGGCAGCATGCCTTTAGCAGGTCTTCCTAGGAGGGATTTGAGGGCCCTCTGCACCGCCAGCCTCGTGTGTCCTGTACACCAAGGGCTGGAAATTGTTCCAGTGGCAGTCACCTGCAAACCTGGCCCGTCACAGTGAGGATGGGTATCGTCACTGGGCAAGGGATCCAGGGTTTCATGCAGAGTGTGTGTGCATGTGCATGCATATGCTGATTTTTGGTAAACCAAAAGGACAGTCAGACACCAGTTCCCAGTGAAAATCAACAAGCATAATCTTTCCTTTCTTCCAAAATCTCCTCGGTAAATACTTGAGTAGAAGTAGTGCAGATAGCTCCTCACCAAGCACGATGTTTAAATAACCTTAAAAATTTAGCCTTAGCTCGTAAAGTATTCCAGACCTCCCAGTCTGCACTGGACATTAATTAGGTCGCTTGAACGCTGCATCCCATGTTGTTGCAACATTAGATTCATTTCATATTTATGCTTTTTCTTGCTCTTTTTCACTGCTGCCAGCAGGACTGCCTTGTAAATGAGAAACCATTGTGTATCTCAGGGGGAGCATCCTGTACAAATAAAAAAGCAGCAGAGTAAATTATTTTATAGCATATGGTAGATTCTAAGCCTCAAAGTACTCAGCTTTCCATAGCAGCAGAGGCACAAATGGAATCAAATGAATAAATTGCCATGTTTTCTTATTATGGATGTCTGAATTGAGAAGTTCACCTGAGCAGATACTCTGTTTTGTAATTGCCTGGTATTTACTCTTCCTTACTAGAAAGAAGGCAAAAGACAAGGCTTTTAACACCCCATTTTTCATATATTATGTGCTAGCAAACAGCTGCACGTTTAAGAACAGGGGAGTGATTATTCCATATTAGGATCCCGGAGGTGGTAAAGTTACATGGGAGGAAAGTAGGCTGGTGGTGTTCATTTATGGCACAGTCTCAGAGTGAAGGTGTCTGTGGCACAAAAGGCTGCAATGGTGGGAGACCGTAGGAGGACTAGCCGAAGAGATGGGTTTCAGTCCTCCTCTGCTACCTCTGCAATACCACCCGTGACTTCACTGGAAGATTTATCTAATAGAGAGAATGCAATGGGTTGCTCACGGTTTACAAATTGTAGGAACTCTGTGCAAGATCATCCCAGTTTCTGTTTCTCTGTCATCCATTCTTCTTCTCAAATAATTTTTGTACACCTCAACCGTCCCATTAGCACTTGGACTAGTTAGTGGCTGATCCTCCTCAAGTTTCTCTTGCTACCTTCTGAAGGTGAATGTGAGACAATTAGGCCATGTCTTAAATTCATGGCAGCAGAGCAGCACTACGTGTGGAATCACACTTGACATACGTTGCAAATGACTCTGGCTGCCTGGGCCTGATCTGCAACATGGTACCCCTGACCCTTCTTGGTGTTTATAAGGAGATGCTCAAAAGAAACAGAGTACTTTGTAGGTATTTAGGGAATAGCTACCTCAGCAAGCAACATAAAACCCTGTGTGAGTTGGTCACTATCCTGGTCGGAAACCTGTGCAATTCCTATACTTCTTTTGCTCTAGTACCTTATTCCCTAAACCGACAAGCGACAAAGAATGAAATGAGTAAAGACAGAAGGGGTCATTGATTTCTTGTTATTGTCTCAAAGACAATGCATGAGCATTCCCCTAACATAGTTAGCACAGGAATGCTCCCTGGTGATCCCCAAAAGTGGGAACACAGACGCAGAAGGCTTGCATTCACAGGGGGTTAGGTCTGTGTTTGAAGGGACAAAATATTAATCAAAAAATGGATAGTCTCTGTGACTGATTCTGAAGGGAATTTCCATACAATGTTAATCCTGTAATTCCAGTACAGTGTTTGTTGATTTTTTTCAATCTCGTGTATAGAGAGAGGAAACACGCTTTAACAAACAGATCCTTCATTCAGGAAGCCTTTGTCTTGGGGAACGCACAGCGAGGCCCAGGAAACACGAGTCATCAATGCTTTGTATGTTTTTTTTAGTCATTAAGATTAGCGTGAAAGGAAAAGAAGCATGCCGTATGACAAGCATGAAGTTAAGGGAATACACAAAGAATGATAACTAAAAAGTTGCATTGGCAACAGGTGACCGTATTGAAGGGAGAATAACAGAAAGCGTCATCTACAGAGTGAGTTTTCAAAAGTGTCCCCTCCTCACTGGGGATCTTGAGTATTCAGAACAAAACAAGTCCTTTAATAAATGCTTAAAGTTAGGCTTCTGCTAAATAAGATGGTCCCAAAGAGAGGCATTTTGTAAATGTGGCTCTGCTTTTAAAGGTGGTTGCTATCTTGATGCCCAGTGTGTTCTTGCATCTTGCTTTATTTTGTGTCGCACTTGTTGCGCAATCAGCAGGGCTCAAATGATTTGTGTTGTCTGTGAAGTGTAGACCAGACTTGTCTGATACAATTTTTTGGTTTTATGTAGTACCTCCTATGGAAGATTGTAAGGAACAAGAGCCTGTGATGGACAACAATATTTCTCTGGTGCCTTTTGAGAGACCTGCTGTTATAGAGAAGCTGACAAGCAACATGGGAAAGCGTAAAAGCTCCACCCCACAGAAGTTTGTGGGTAAGCTTGAAATACGCCTTTTATTATTTTTAGTGCATAGGTGTAGGTTACTTGTTATTTGTAACAGCCAGAAGAACAAAGAGAAAAGTAGTGCTCTCGAAAATTGGTTGTGATGGGGAGGAACAACAATGGAGATGGTTAAATCACTGCAAGAAAACCTGAAAATTGTTGAATTAATTTTACCAACCCAGAGAATTCAAAAGTGAGGTCCCTAGAATCATGAAAATGACTTAGAAAATCTTGAACTTTTTGCTGTGCCTTAAGGCTGTTTTGTATTTTTTTAACTTTTCTCTGTCCCTTTTGAGATTTAGACTTGTCATCTTCCCTCTCCTTACCCCAGCAAAAACTAAGACTCTCATATAATTATGTGTATCCATATGTGTGTGTGTGTGTGTTAAAAAAACAAGATGTATCTCAAGATTTGTAATTTGTAATAAGTTCTTGAGAATTGGCAACAACTGGTCTGATAATACCGGCATGAGGAAGTAAAATCACATCGCTTCTGTTGGAAGAAGTGCTTACTTCAAGTGCAGCATTCTGCATGCAATAAACTTATTAACGCATGAATATAAAACAGCATTGGATAACTTGGGGTTACCAAATTTAGAATCCTAGGCCCAGAATCCATATTTTGCTTTGTGTCTTGACACCTTAAAATTGTTCAGCTTGTAACAGGAGACAGTATGGGGAATTTTACTTGGTTTGAGCTGTAGCTTAAAGCTTATTTTTACTGTTACTGAGGCAGTCCTAAACTTAAGAGGGGAGCTGGGACAGAGAATTATTTGGGCTAAGTGTATGTTGCTAGACTCCAAAGTCATGCAATACGTGTTTTCCACACTCATCCCCTGGAAGGACAGTCATACAGAATTTAAGGGTGCCGAATACTCATTCTGCCCACACTGAGGACACTTACGGAGAGAGGATCAGAGGACTGTGAGCAATTAACACAGCTATTTGGAAAAATCGTTGCCTCTAAGCTGAATGCAGATTCAAATGGATTTGTTAAATCACCACTGAAGGTGGTTTTAAGCTAACCCACATGGTTTTGAATAGTGGGGGGCTAGCAGCACGCAGCAGCTCACCTGCGGGGCACCGACACACTGACCTGGCTGCTCTCAGTCATGTGCCCATTCCCAAGTATCAGTGCTAAGCCAAGGTTAGGTCAGGAACAAGCCAACCCACACGAGGAATGCTGGGAGACATCAGTATTTCCTATATTGTTATTAGTCCTCCTGAGATAAAAGCTTATTTGTTATACTGTTGTCTTTAAAAGTGCTCTGAAATGGATTACTGAATTGTTGATAAGAACTGGAGGATTTATACTCCAATTTAATTTACTACTGTGACAACAGTTGGGGTTGAAGAGGGTGGAAATGGGAGCAGGACTCTACTGACAAGCCAAATACAGCTTTATGAGATTGTAAACATGGCCCCATCATAGCTGGTTTCCCTAGCGTTGTCTCAGCAAGTGCTGTACGTTCTTGCAGGTTGTGATCAACAGTGAACTAGCTACACGTGCTGTCGCTTAGACTGGTGTGTCTAGTCCTCAGAAACACTACAGCCTTGAAAGGAAGAAGGGCAGTTCACACCTCTTGCTCTTTTTTTCTCCCGGGTTGCCCACAGACTTGAGCAGAATTGTGTTTGCAATGCCTCTCAGAGGTTATCTTTGCAGGGGCTAGAGACTTTATCTGGGAGGGCTGGAGACCTTGTTACCTTCCCTTAAATTCTGGCACACCCAGGCCTGCTCCCATGAACAGTATAGTTTACTCATTATAAGCATACCTCACAACCGAGGCAAGCCACTTTTTGGATGATATAAATTGAATCAGTTTTTGGAAACTGTAGATGATGGTGTCTCTCTTTTTTTTAGACCAGGAAGATTATTTTATTTGCCCACTCACGTCCAATTGACCATATGTTGTTATTGTCTTCAAAGGCAAATTGACTGATTGGAAATCCTTGCCTGAGAGATACTGTAGCACGTTATTATTCTCTTCAGTAGGGTGTACTACTTTATTGTTAGACAAACTCGTTTCTTCTGTAAGTGTAACAGATCATTTTGGTATTCCATTTTTCTGGGCCTAGGAATTCACGGTTTCATGTGACGTGCAGCTTTTTATCCAGATCCATCTGTAGAGAAACTGTCCCCTTTCATATTTACCATATCTTATTTTTCTGCCTTTTCTGGTCTTTCATGGCATCGCAGTATGTGAATTGAATAACAGCAGTCTCCACTTTGCTACCTTTCTTTTTTTTTTTCACCATGACCTCACTTTTCTTCCCGTTTTCTCCCCAATGAAATATTGTTCAACTCTATCAGGAAGAACCTGTAATGGTTCTCTGGCTTGCAGGAAATTTTCCTGTGTGTGCTGCAAGTGTGGCACCTGTCCAAAACAACTTAATGGTGTTTATGAGAAGGTCATGTAAGCATAAGCTAAAATCTTTGCATGCTACATCTATCAATGCTTTACTGCTCTTTCTGATCAGCAATCTCCAAGGGACCTTGGTTATGGACCACAGTCTCTACTCTGGTTGACGTTTCGGGAGGAAAGGAAGCAGCATACAGCACACAGAGTTCGTTTCTGAGTGAGAGACTTGATTATATATCTGCTATTGAGGTACTAGTCTTACCAAACCTTTGAAGTAGAGGGTGCAGAAAGTATAACGTACAATATGCAGGAGCCTGAGCGCTTCTTTTTGCCTCCCCTTCAATGAAGGGAGAGGCAGACAGTAGTGAAATTGAAAGCAACCATCTTCAAGCTGATCACATGAAGCAGATTCATGTATTTTCAGTTTGAATGTGGTGCTCACTCTCACAGAGTGTCACTGAGGTTAAGAACCGGTGAGATACAAAAGGAGACATTTGTGTGGCTTACGATAAGACCACAGTTGTGACAGTAAGAATTAAAAATACACAGGCATCTCAGAACAGATGAAGATCAACTGGCTTCAAAGTTAGAGTCAACTTCTGGTTAATGGGGGTCAGGAAGAAATTTACCCAGTGGTAAATTCTGTAACTGCTTTCCCCAAGATTTCTTGCAGCTTTCTCCCAAGTGTCTGGCATTGCAGTTGCTTTAGATGCTTGATGAGGTGGACTACAGGTATTGCAGGACAGCTGTGTCTGTGTGCTTTGATCTAACTACAGGTACCTGATTTGCGTGTTTTTTGAATGTCATATGATAAGGTGACCACAGTGGAGAATGTTTCTTCTTCTACTTCACTAATGTAGCTGTGTCTGTGTGCTTTGATCTAACTACAGGTACCTGTTTTGAGTGTTTTTTGAATGTCATATGTGGTCACAGTGGAGAATGTTTCTTCTTCTACTTCACTAATGTAGGGCAAGAATAAATAGAATTTCAGCATAACTTTGCATGAAAAATCAAAATTACGAATTTGATTAGTCAGTTTTAAGTACAGATTTGGCTAAAGAGGAATTAAAATGGGAAACTATGTTGGGCTGGTTTGTTAATGTTTCTTCTGAGCTCTGTGTTTTATGCCCTCTCCTCCCCATGTTATCACTTATTTTATTTTTTTTTAATGTCACACTCCATTTCTAAGACTCTAACATCTTTGGAACCAGTTCGTAATTAGAGGAATGAATAATTTAGGTCACTGGCAATTTACAGTTTTCTCATCTCTGCTGTCTCTGGTGGAGTAACTAAATGTAGAAGATAAAAGGAATCAAAATAAGGTTTGCATCATTCATCCAAGTAGTCCATAAAGGATAGGTATTACATCTTGATCTGTAGAGCTTACAAAGGACTGGCAGCATGTTTGGAGGCAGGATCAGACTCTTGCCAGATCCAGTTGTTTATTCAAACACAGGAACGATACCAGTGGCCAGAGCAGGTGGCAGGGACCAATGGACTTTTCCATTTTAATTCCTTTCTTTCTATCGTATCTCCTGGACCTGCCCTCTCGTCCCGCTTTGACCCCACCTGGGAAGGAGCTGCTCAATTTCAAGTGAGGCTGGAGCCACCTCCCATGAGTTGTCCATCCTGTCAGCGGCAGGACAACCATCACAGACAGCAAGGCTGCCAGCCCACGGCAGAAACACTGAAAGGAGGATGTTTGATGGCAAGAATCATCCTTAGGTCTCATTAGATTACAAAGGCCATCGCTCTAGCACCCTTTGCTTCTTCCTTCCCTATTTTTCTCCAGTTGTCTAATGTGCAGCAAAGGAACGCTTTTCTACGTTATGCTCTTTTGATAAGCTATAAACGTAACTCAGCCGACTGTAGGAAACATAGCAAGGTACATGAACATCGTGTCTAATCAGAAGCGTGTGAGCAGTACCGCTGAAGAGAGTAGGAATATTCACGTGCTTCACTTTAGACTTGCATTTAATTACCTTGCTAATCAGGGCTAAGTTCCCAACCAAAAGTGATGCGTCATCTCCAAGGATAACCTGATTGTTCCATGGGTAATGTAAAATTATTTCTCTCTTTATGCATCACTTTAAGATAAGCCACACTAAGTGGAATGAATTATTATAGTCAAAAATAAAATGCTGAGTGATAGTTATGCTGAAATGTACTAATGCTATTTGGAAGAGATTTGGGATTACAGTTCTGTTTCTTTCTTATGGTGGTTTATACACATTTTGTTCCAAGCAATTTTGGCAAAAGGTGATAGAAGACTCTTGAGTTCTTTAATTCTTGGATAGTCAAAGCAGTTGTATGTAGTGACTCCTTGAATTTATTAGCTTACACTATTGAAGAAAAATCTGGGTTTATGTACCAAGACAGTGAAAAGTAACAAAGATGATGAAAACCAACAAAAGTTATTTATCAGACCTTGTAAAATCAGCTTCAAAACTGTTAACAACTAGCTAATAATTATGTGTGTGAACACAGATGAGCATGTATCTTGTATCTTACACATATAGTTATGCATATAACCTTTTCTATTTAAAAAGAAGAGTTGTTATATGAACTTGCCTTGTACTGACACTCTAAAGCCATCACTGGAAAAGCAGTGCTGCTGAGCTGAGCCCTGATGTAAGTGGCGGTAAATTTGTTAACTTCAAAGGAGAGCTGCAATACGCAACAAGCATTGTGACGAGCATAATTTTATCAGCGTGACGTTCTGGTTTCGCGTATCTGTAATGCCATTGATTTAAAAAGGTTACAGGGGTGTGAATTTGGATTCACACGGTGATGAATCAGCCAGCTTCATCATCATTATGTATTTATTTGTCCTGTCTCAATGAAAGTTGCTTTTGCCTTTTAGCAAATGAAACTAAGCTATACATGTGGTTTCTCTATTTTGTTTTCTTGCCTAAATAGACACTGGAGGGTGCTTGTCTTTTTTTTTCTCAGTCCAAAACATTGGGGTAGGATTATTTTTTTTTTGAGGGAGTGAATTACAAAGCTATTATAGCCTGAACACAAGATGGTAGGTCAGCCCACAGTGCTCCTGGTACTTGCTCCGTTCTGTGGCCACATGCAATCATTTTATATTTTTTCTGCTGGTCAAAGGATTTACATACTGTGACTCTAAAGGTGCCACTGTACCAGCCCCCTGTACCTGTTGCTTGGGTTTCTCGCTATGCAGGCCTTTTGTAAGGTATGTATGAGGCACCTCGGAGTGCAGGGGACATATAGTACTGGCTCCTTCAATTTTGGGAGAGTGTTTAATGGTATAAACCAGTGGAGCTTCATTGACCTCGGTCGTTCAATCCCATTTTCTACCAGTTAATGTGTGTTTCCTAACTTGAAGCATGGGCACAGTCAGGTGCAGTGGAAGGTTTGGAATCAATCTGGAGGTCGCTGCAACCACATGCTTCACCTGGAATATAAAAAAAGCCGTTGGTGAAGTTGCTGTTTTACCCATCTCAGGACAGAAACTTTGTAGGAGGTCAGTAAACAAGTAGGAGGAGGCTATCTTTGGACTCTGGAATCAATTTCACCCCAAGTCAGGGGTTTTCTGTCCCTCCACACCCCTTTTACTGTGAAACCTTGGAGTGATTATGTTGATTTTTCTCATTCATTTGCTCTTGTCCCTTAGGTGAAAAGCTCATGAGATTTGGCTATCCAGATATTCCCTTTGATATGAACCTAACCTATGAGAAGGAGGCTGAGCTGATGCAGTCTCACATGATGGACCAAGCCATCAACAATGCAATCACCTACCTTGGAGCTGAGGCACTTCACCCCCTGATGCAGCACACACCAAGCACAATTGCAGAGGTGGCCCCAGTCATCAGCTCAGCTTACGCTCAGGTCTATCATCCTAACAGGATAGAAAGGCCCATTAGCAGGGAAACAGCTGACAGTCACGAGAACAACATGGATGGCCCGATCTCCCTCATCAGACCAAAGAGTCGAACCCAGGATAGAGAGGGCTCCCCCAGCAATAGCTGCCTGGATTCTACTGACTCAGAGAGCAGCCACGAAGACCGCCAGTCCTACCAAGGAAACTCTGCCTTAAATCCCAAGAGAAAGCCAAGCCCGGCTTATATGAAGGAGGACGCCAAGGCTTTGGATGCCACAAAAGCTTCTAAGGGCTCTTTAAAGGATATCTACAAGGTCATCAATGGAGAAGGGGAGCAGATTAGGGCTTTCAAGTGTGAGCACTGTCGCGTCCTTTTCCTGGACCATGTCATGTACACCATCCATATGGGCTGCCACGGCTACCGGGACCCGCTAGAGTGCAACATCTGTGGCTACCGAAGCCAGGACCGCTATGAGTTCTCGTCGCACATAGTCCGAGGGGAGCACACATTCCACTAGGCCTTCTCATCCAAAGGGGACTCGTATGAAGTAGAAGAACTGCACATGAAGAAATACTGCACTTACAATCCCACTTTTCCTCAGACATTGAGACGCCTATTTTGTTGTTGTTGCTGTTGTTGTTGTTGCTGTTGTTTAATTATTATTATTAACCTTATTTTTTGTGGACACAACCTCATTTGCTCTGCCCAGCTTAAGAATGGAAAGAAGGAAGGGAAGGGATAAAAGAGGGGGTTTGTTGTTGCCGTCACTTTTTGGCGAGTGACCCGCCTCGCTTTCTGTGGGAATTGAAAGGCAGTCCGTTTCTGTCTCAGCTGTACGTTGTGTCCTGTTGTGGGATATCGCTCAACCCTGCTAGGTGCTTTAAAGTCCCGACAAGATGCCACTCATTTACAATTTCAGACAAACAGGTAAAAACATTTCAGAGGAGAGCCTTTTTCAAATGTGCAGATATGGTGTGGGGTTTCGGTGCCTGGAGGAGAGGAGGGGGAACTTTATTCTGCAGAATGAACAATTATTTTTAAAGCAAGACTGTTAGGGATTTAGGAGCACGAATCAAAGTCTTTTCAAGATATTCCTTTCAAAATTACTTTCTAGGGTGAGCTGTTTTCCTGGGTTCAGTGTGTATTGCCCCTCTAGAATGTAAAAAAAAAAAAAAAGAAAAAAGAAAAAAAAAAGAAATGTATGTCTTAACACTGTACCACATTACAGCAGTTTAGTTTCATAAGTCTGAGGGCCTTCTGTGGTAAGTCTGAGGCTTTGTATTTTTATTTTCCTTAACTTATGAAGCACCTTTTTTAGAATTGTTGATTTGCTGTTACTCCATGCCTATGTGTTGACTCACTGGCTTCTTAGAGACCCTTGGGAGCCTTACTTATTTAGTTGCACCCTATATTTTAAGAAATAGCATTTAGAAATAACATTTAAACTTGCTTCTAGGACAGTAAGTGACCTAGGAGCGGGTGAGAGAGTCTGTAGTTTACTCAAGAGGTTCTGCTGCTCTTCTGAAATCATTTTGTTTTAAAATTACGGATTTTAAAATTACAAAAGTACTAGTAGCAAAGTGTTCTTTAAATATAGGTATATAGAGATATATAATTATATAAGTACTTTCTCATTCTATTAGCACAGTGTTAACCTCTTGGCAACAGCCTAAACTAAGACTTGCAGCTGGGAAAACGCTAGGAGCCAGATCCTTGGCCAGCATTAATCCTCTTAGCTCCATTGAATGTAACGGACCTACCCCAACTACTTCAGCTCCGTCAGGATCCGAACCTTGACCATTTTGTTTTCTCTTGTTGACATCTTATTTGCTGAACCAGTGACTTCCTTTTATTTTAAAGTCATCAATTCCGCTTTAATTTAGGGGTGGAAGTGCTTGCAGGTTTTGCTGGATAGCCTTTACTCTTTGAGAGCATAGAAGCCCTGCAAATGAACAGATCGCATATGACCTTCCCTACGTCTTCAGAAAGTGATACATGGAGATGCGGGTGCTGTGCTTTGATTTGGATTGGCAGATTTCATTTTTATTCCTAATTTATTAATTTCACTGTAGGTAAAACAAATGGAGAAACAAACTCCTGAGCAAGTCCTTGAACTACAGACTGGACAAGAAAAAAAAAAAACAGCAATCTGTTTTGTTTCCTTTCTTTCCCAATAAATAACAAAGCCAGCAACCACCCAACAAGCTGCAGGTTGCATCAGTAAAAGCTGGTCTTAAACCTACGTGACAGATTGCCATTGAAACCCAACTGTTTGTACCAATCACAATTGAAATGTTGTTGTTTGGCAACAAGAGCACAGCTTGAGAATGGAAAGATCTGCATGGGTTTAACCCCCTCCGTGTATGCGGTCTCCATGCGCTTGGTGAGACCTTTTCCAAAGTATAAAGTTACTAAAGTATAAAAGAGAGAGCAAGATCAGGCCATAATGAATTCCCATCTGCTCACTTCAATCTGCGTACTCGATGCATATGCCAGTTTGCTGTTCGTTTTGAGGGTACTGGGTTTTTTTCTTCTTTTCTTCCTAGACCTGGAGCATTTGAAAGTAGGAGCTGAGTGGTATTGATTGAAATCTTTTTATGGTGACATTCTTGGCAACTAGAACCTGTGTTTAGAAAGGATACAGTAGATCATGGCCAGATTACCCGATGACTGCTTCCCAGCACTGAAATGCTATTAAGTAGGAGCTGGTAAAGCCTTGCAGTAGCCTATTAATTATAATACAATATGGAGCGAAATGTCATCTTGTGTAATGTGAGAGCTATCAAGGCTGGGAATATACGGGCTTTGGAGAGACAGATTTAAAGACCTATTCCCAACATTGTTCTTAATATCGTTGGGTTCCTCCCCCTCCTTCTTTCTTTGTCCTAATGTAGAGGAAACTCAGGTGAGTGAACCGCTACCATCCTCGAGACCATTCTCATTTTCTTGTGCTTGGTGCAGTCAAAGGAGTTTGTGCAGGAGAAAAACAGGGAGATGCTGGAGGGCATCACTTTTATTCCGTATGGCTGATTCTCTGCAGCTGTGAAGGCTGGCTTAGGAGGCGGCCGGCCATGTTCTGCATCGGGATGTGCTTGGAAATTCAGAAAAGCGGGGTTACTTTTACAGCGTGCCACCAAAAAAAAGTGGTTGTGATTTCTGGTGAGGCAGGAAAGGTCTTTTAAGAACAACGTGCAAAGGGAAAGGTGCTGGGCCTGAAGGTCGCTAGGCTTGCATGGGCCTCCAGAAAGACACGTACCTGAGTCAGAGGAAAGGATTGCCAGCAATCCCTTTCAGTCTCTGGGGGACAACACTCCATTCTGCCCTCTGCGGTCAGTGGAAAGAACATGGGTTTCTTGGAATATTTAACACTAGGGAAAAAGTGTTAAAAAAATTCTGCCCGTGTTTGGGAAAGGCAGAGAATCTCTTGTGTATCCACACACAAGTTGGCTGCAATTATATCTGCAGTTTGTTAGTGTGCACTTTCATTCATTGATGTTTCATTGATACCTCCTGAAGTGTATATTCTGTAGATGTTTAAAAGATCAGATGGAGAGGCTCAGTGGTTTTGTAGCTGGCTTCAGTTAAGTCCAGCTTCTTGTTCCAATGGTAGCGTGTGAGATCTGTGTGTCAGTACTGCCGTGTCCTGGTATCACAGGCACAGAGAACTGGGGGAGGCAGTGGGGGGACACGCTGGTTTAGTCATCTTCCAAAACCTGCATTTTTTGGAGAGCAAGAAGCTGAGGAGTTGCATTAATTTTTATTATCAATGTCCTTTTCTGAACACTCACTGAAGTTTTTCAACCTAGAGCTGAGGAAAGGAGAAAGATTAAATTCTAGTTCAATTTTTCAACAAAATTTTGGGCTAGCATTTATTTCAGCGTTCACTTCCTGCTAAAAGTAATCGGAGGGTTTTATAAAAAGCAGTTTGCCCCTACATGGAAGTGTGCAAAATGGGGCCTCAGAGATATTTTTTTTTTCTTGCTTGTTCTCTGCAGATTTCTAAGAAAAGCTCTTGAGTTTTGTCAAGTTCATTAGTCATTCACAGTGTACTAGGAATTTCAGTAGATAATCCTTGGTCTGCGGATCCATTTGTTCTAAGTATTTGCTGTTGGAAACCGAACCTGGCTGAATTTTATTGGACTCTTTTGAAATTCTTGGAATTGGGTTTCCAGTTAAAAACATGCATTTGCAAATTCAGAATTGGCTTCCTGTGAGCATTCCCCATTTTCATTTAAAAAAAAAAAAAAAGCCATCTCTGCACACATCCCTGCCAGTAAACCCTTTAATTTCTTTTTACATAAGAAATGGCAAGATTCTGACTCAATTTAGAGTATTACAAGGGTATTAATTGAAATAGAAGTGTGACTGCTTATTCTGCTCTTGGTATGATCCATATTCTAGGAGCAAAGGGCATTATCTATATATCTGCTGTTATGGGCAATGAATTTTACAGCCACCTCTCTCTGCAATCAGTTAGGAGTGCACATCAAAATATATAGCATTTCTCAGTAAAGCCAGCTCTTTACTTAGTAACTTATGGGATTAAAACAATTTTATTCTCCTTAAAAAGTGCTTCCATCTATGATGTGACATGAAAGGTATCTAGGCATTAACCTCCATTGGTCTGTATTAGGGAGAAAGAATCTAAATTTGTTAATTGGCCTGATTTTTTTAATGAAAGTTGTTTCTACATTGTGAAGACATAGATCATAAAATAACCATGTGGAACTAAAGTATATTTAGTGCAAGGTGAAGAAATTATCAATTTTAAGAGTTTCTTTCTGTTTACCATTCCTAAATTGGGGCTTTCAGACAGAAGGGGAGGCCAGGAATTAAACCAAACCCTTCAAAACTGGCCTTTAATAGGACGTTATTACTGTTGTCTAGGTCCTAAGCTAGGTTATTCATATTTGAAAGAAGCCAGACTGCAGACACTCTTTTCTCCAGAAGGAAACTTTGGAGATAATTTAGGGAAAGGTGCTTATTTCAGCCAAGGACAGGAGCCGCAGTACTACAGTTTCCTCGCTAGATACTATCCCTTTCCTTAACTCTCCCTGTGCGTTATAACATAATGCGGAGGGAGAAAGGAGGCTGCACTGATACTGGAGTCGCCTAAACTCAGTGTGAGATTTTAGGAAAAGTGTGATGAAATTGGCTTTGATGCTAGAAATGTGCATCTTAGCTTTGCTTAGTATCATTTAAAAACAAAAATGGATGGTAGTAATGGCCTGCAATCTAGGGCAGCTGGAGATTTTGAGAAAGTATATTTATATATATATATGGTACCGTATAATTAGATATATGCTTTATTGTATATGTGCCTTTTTCAAATGCATTTTGGAGGTTCATGATGTTGTTCATGATATCCTACCATACCCTTTCAGAATGCAGGACAAAAACCAACCCAAAGTAAACATCCCTTCTCCTACGGCGTAGCGAGGCAGATCCCGCTCCCCTTCCGCACCCTCTTTGGCAGCTTGACCCGGAGAGGGGGACCATCTTAGTACTTTGCTATGAGAGTTCCTGGAGCCAGCTGGCTTTTGGGAGTGGGAAGGGCTGAAAATTACCCTAGCAAAGTGCATTCCAGCGATCCAGCCAGAGCTGGTCTCTGAGCTGGTCCCAACCAACACAGCGTCCGCAGAGCGGCACCGAGCCTCGCTGCAAAAGCCCCCAGCCTCACAGTGCCCTACCGAGTGCCAGGGCAGCAGTCTCCTCTTTTCTCCCCTTCCAGAGCTTTAAGTAAAACACGCTTGAAAATGGACTTTGCTGTGTTTTTAAGTTCCCACCTAGTAACGGGAGCAGACTTTAAAGCATCTGCCACTTGCTTCAAACCTAGAAGAAGAAACCCGGCAAGAACAAAAGTCCTTTGGAAATGGTTTGCAATTTGACTGTCACACTGCTGCCGCCCTAATAATTGATGTAGAAGTGAGAGAAGCCCATCTGTAGAAGATGTTATGGGAGTTTATTAGCTGGAACACTTTGGTGAAAAGTGCAGTGTTTGTTTCGGTACTTTCCTGGCATGTCGGTGACCTAGTTTCAGATCTAGTTATTTACCCTGCACGGGTGCAGCACTTAAGCGTGCCGGCACGGGCATGGGGTGAAGCCTGCCGTCGGGGGAGGTGACTCGGCCAGCACGCTTTTGGTCAGACCCTGAACCCAGCAGCAGCCCGGTGCCAGCCCCTCGGCACCTCTCTGCTGGGGTCTGGGTCCCCGGCAGTCACAAAGAGTATGTGGGAGGAGGAATTGGGAATTAGGTAGAAAAGAGGCAGAATTTGCTTCGTAGTAAATAATATTCCCTTTTATCCCATTAAAAGTTGCCCTGAAGGTATAGGCCAAGGAGAACATCACCAGTTTCCAATTTAGCCTTCTACAGGCATGCCTGGAAGCATGTGAGTTCTGTCCTTCTCCTCCACTGAGGCTCTGAAGTGGAGAGAGGACAGTCAGGAGGAGGTGGTGTGTGGATGTTTGGCCATGCTGCACGCTTAACAGGCCAAGATAACGGTAAAACTGGTATCTGTTTAAATCACCTAGCTTTTCAGTTGGTCATGTAGACAAGCATTCCCGGTTTGTGTTTGCTTCCAGCGAACCAGGTGGTTATTGGTAAAAAGTGGTTATTGGGATGCTCGCGTGGATCCTCATTTGGGAGGATAACTGCCCATGCTCTCTCCTTCTGTAAAAAGTTGTTCTTTACATACAAATTCGGGGACCTAATTATTCAGTGGACAGAAATGACCATTTCAACAAAGACTTACATTGCTGTAGTAAAACCTAATATCTACAGTTACAAAAAAATACTGTGATGTATTTACTAGCAGTATGTGAAGTAATTTAACAGAGTGAATGATGACGAAGTTAATCTGATCATGTCTTGAGAGAGGTTCATATGATGTGTACTCTGCTGGGAGAAAGGGAGAAGCTTGACCCAAAGCTTGGGCTGATGCTGCTTCCTTCCTGCAGCAGGTATTGATTTAGGCGACTGCACTGCAGCCCAAGAAAACATTTGAGCACATGATTAGCCTCCTGCCATCCCTTCGATTAGATCTGGAAGTGCACAGGAGCTCTGCGGTTAACGGTGTGCTTAATAATTACCATTATTTGTGAGAACAGGGCCTTATTTGCTAATTGGTGGAGCACAGCAGCTCTGGTTAGGTCTCGGTTGTGGGCACTTAGTGGTGGGGCTCTGCGGTGAAGACTCGTTCGCTTACGTTGGTGTAGTAGCCTTAATCCCTCGCACTCGGCGGTACGTGAATACCGGTAGCCTCTGTCTGTGTTGTCAATCACGGCCAAAATAACGGACACCTCCTGCAAGGTATGGTGGAGAGCATGAGTCCGTTATTGGCACAATGAGGCCAGTTTGCAGTAAATTGGGCCATTTAGTTTTACCTCAAGTGACATCGAATAAGAAAAGCTTCTTGAAGGGGTAGAGGTCACTGAATCCCCTACTATGCACTTACTGGGATTGGACATTGCTTACTGGAATTGGATGTTCGTTTCTGAACACGCTGTAACAAGGGAAGGACTTTTTGGTTATTTTTGTAGTCGTTCAGATTCTGAAACTGTGATCAATTATTTGACGAATTGTCAAGTGTCCTCAGAGCTTGAACATGTTCACTTCCTCGGCCGTGTAGCAGTCTCCTCTGGCTTTCAGTGGTTTTCTCTTTCTCTCTCCCCCTTTTCCTTCTCTGAGCTTTAAGTCTGGGCCTGCTCTTATCTCCTGTAGCTTTGGACTGTCTAGGGGTTTTGGGGGTTGTTTTTTGTTTGGTTTTTTTTTGTTGTTCATTGGCTGTACAGTCTGTTTACATATTTTTGTACTCAAGTGTAGTTTTATATTAAAAACAGGAAAAAGCAAAAAAGATAGTTGATTTGGGGAGAAAAAATAAAATAAATTAAGGTACGTACTCTTTGTAACACTTTAAACATCTAGGGTACCTTCCGAGATGACTCCACAGTGATGTAATTATAATACTGTATATTTGCCTTCATTTTTAGTTTGTTTTATTTTCTGGTTGTATTTTTTTTTTTCCTAAAATGTATATCTTTTTATGAAAAACTGGAAACTTTTAATGCAAATGTTTAGAAAGATTTAAAATTGTAAAGTAAAAAAAGTCATATAATTTTTTTTTTCCTGTTGGAAGAAAATGCTTTAAAAAAAGTTTTACTACTGTTGTATTCCAGGGTGGGGGTTATCAACCCCAAATTTGCTTCTTATGCTTCGTTCTTGGATCCTGCTTTCTAAACGTGCTCATTGAAGACATGGATGATTTGCTTATGTTAGTTTAAAAAAAAAAAATCACCAACAAAACCACCTTTTTGGGTTATTTTTCTGTTCAAGTGCAATACGTTCCCTGACGTCTTATTAATGTACAATGGTTTCTTTTTTCCTTCCTCAGTCCACACAGATCGGTGAAACAAAATGCTTTGTCTTAAATACGTTCAAAGATAAGGTTCAAGTAACTACGTAAATTAGGATTGTGACTGACAAAAGGTGAGAAACCGTAAGTTAAGGCTAAAGCCTGTACCTGAACTCCTGCTTTTATTTGACATTGAAGCACATCCAGTGTACGAATTAAGGACATACTTGTTCTTGCCTCTTCCTTCCTTTTCTTTTCTAATTGCAGCTTTCTTTTTAAGAAAAGCACTTAATATTGATGTTTATTAAAAATAACAACAACAACAAAAAAAAGATCTTTTGGTCTGATCCAAAACCCACTCAGTGGAGACTCTTGTTGACTTTGGTGATGGATTTTGGATTAGGCCTAATCTCTATCTCTTAGCTAGGGCAAAACTGCCATTTACTCTAATGGGAGAGATTTGCCTGCGTAAGAATTACAGGACTCATGTCCTTTATCTACCTGAGAGACCAGAAAAGCTTCTTTAGAGTTGTCCTTGTCTTATATAAGTTTAGATGGGACGTGTTTTACATATCATACATATTTATATATAGTGTATTTTTAATGCCTCCCCCCGCCCAGTAGACTGAAGCCGCTGTTCTGTAAATATGTATTTAGGTACGTAATAAAAAAAAAAAAAAATCCTGTTGAGATTTCTTTGAAAGGCAGTTACTGCGCATGCACAGTAGCCACTTTTGTCTTTTAAATTTGTATTTAAGATATTTCTTTTTAATGATAACAAAGGTGAGGAGACTGTATCCCGTTCTGATTGATTGCCAAAATTATTTCCTAGACTCTTGTGTTTGAGTTCAAGAAGCAAAATGCATTCAGTGGGTGACTGTCGCAGCTGCCCACGGGTGCACGCTCCTTGGGCCAAATTCTGGTAACCTCACGCAGGTTGTTCAGGTCCTTCCCCAAATGAGGACCGCACTGAAGCAGTGGGATCACAGCAAAGCACGCACCATTTTGTGAGTGTAATTTCAGGCTATGGAGTCTGACCCATTTGTCACGACATCTTCCCCGACTCGTACGGAGTTGCACCCTGCCCACTTTAGTGCTGTTTTCCTGAAGCAAGCCGGGTGAGTAATCTGGCAAATTACCACTTTTCTCCCAGGTTACGATTTTTTAGTTCTGTGACAGATGTTTGGAGCTCAAATTGAGGAATCTTTTAAATTAAAAAAACTAAGTTAAAATAACAACAACAACAAAAAAGAACATCAGAGAAATCAGAGTTTATTTCAAAAGCCAGTAAAGACACTGGGAATTGTCCCATTGCTTTACGTGGTCATTGGACCATGCTCTTATAAAAGGAGTTCAGAAATTATCACTATGACAGTGGTGCATGTGAGCAACCCTAATGTAAACCTCTATCCCCCTGCTAAAAAAGTCTTGCCGCTATAGACTGAACTATGGGACTTGGTTTTGGTTTTTTTTATTTTTCTTCTCGGTATACATGCATACATATGGTTCCACATCTGTATGTGTGTACTCTGTACATGTGTGAGTGTTGTACAGCCATGTGAGAGTGTGAGTCTGTATGTGAGTATAAATAAAAGAAGCTGCAGAAACTTTGTAATACTTTGTGAAAAGGATTATATTATAAAGATTTGTACTGTCTTGAGTGCACAGCTACTGGAATAAATGTAGGGAATCTCAGGAACAAGCATATAATTTGTCCAAGAATTATTTCTTCTCAGAAGTGTAAGTGCAGTTTTTAATTCTGTATATTATTTAATATTTTACCAATAAAAATAAACTTCTGACACGAAAGGGTTTTCCATTCAAGCTTTCTGGAAACATTGGTGTATGCACACACTTTTCTTTCTTGCAGCAGGAAACACGCATGGCAATTTGGCACCTCAAAGGAATCACATTTCTACCTGATAACACATTCAGTCTCTCTAGTTAATTAATAGGATTTGTTATGAGTTGGAGTTATGAGTATGGGTTATGAGACTGGCGAATTGGGTACAGATCCACTTTTAATATTCATGGAAGATCCACTTTTAATATTCGTGGAAGCTAATGACATTCTTTTCATCAGCTTCAGCGTGAGCTAAAGAAGTATTTCCCCCTCAGGTCCTACTATGTAAAATGGTGGCATCGGTCACCTACCTCTTGATCTACCATGTTTTTGAAATGAGTTAGTGACCCACGGTCCAACTTTTTCTGGAAAACACTCGGACCGCATAAACAATTCATTTGAACTCTTCCCTCAGCATGGGTTTTTGGCTGAGTTCCCCTCGGTCGTATCCAGAGGTGATATTCCCAGTAGGGATTTATAGGGTAGTTGGCATCGCCTAACTTGTTCTTTCTTTCGTAATGCAGCTATCAATCTGGTAGCGTTCACAGTACAAACTCTTCAGAATAAAAGGAAGATCTCATGAAGCTTCGTAAGTTGTTTGTTGTTTGTTTTAAGAATCTCTTGTAAATTCTTGGTTAAAGATTAACCAGCCTCTCCCCATAATAAAAGTGTTCATCATTGACATGAGAATGGAAACTCCTTAAGATATCATCTGAATAAACTTAATCTTCCTTTAAGTCATGTTTGATGTATGTTGTCTCTCAGGAAGGCCTCTGTCCAATGAGCAGAATTTCCTGTTTTCTTTTGCTCAGGATTGCCAGATTACTGGTTTTGCTTCAAAAAGACCCAAGATTCAGCTAAGAGACCAGTCCAAATATTTAATGCATGGAGGAGAAATCATGTTGTGCCATTGTAAGACAGAAATGACTGGCTTGATGGACTCGAGGTCCCGTCCCAAAATTTACTGGAGATAGTGATGCTCTTTTCTTTGGCTTCAGATAAGGGTCTGAGAAGACGAGGGGAGAGCTCATAGGCAGAAACTAAACAACTGATAACCATTAAGGCTGCCGAGTCATTTGCAAGAGTGAGAATCTGTGCAAGGCCTCATGTTATTAAGGAAGAGAGTCTTAGAAATCTCCTGGCTGCGATTCAGAGCCAGCGTGTTGTCTGTGCTTGTTGAAGTGTCTGGGTGGGAGTCACACCATAGTGTACCGTTGCCTTTTTCTCTACATCACCCTCTAAGCATCTGCAAGCAAAGGGCAGGTTGACCTCACCCGTTCACCTCTGTCTAGGCAACAGGGAATGGTGTCTGATCCTTCCCCTGTATCACTTTTGTGGGGAGACTCTTACTCTATTGAAAATAGCCCTTTCATGCTTTATGGCAACAGAGGCTTAAAAATTACTCCAATGACCAGGATCTGCATATGCTGTCATCGTCAAGTCTTAATTTGGTCTATGGGAGGCAACTAGTTTCAAAATATTTCATCGTTTTCTCTGTTACTGGATCAAATGATGTAATCGCAGCAGGTCTTTTAAACTGCAGCATCACCCTTCATGTTGATCAACTGTATCAATCCAGTAGCCAAGTAAGCGATGTATTTCTGACCTGCCTGTCCAGCACCTTGGTATTAAGCTGAAATTCCCCGTGTCACCAACCGGCAGTGACAGCAGAAGTGAATTTTGAGCAGTGTGTTCTGACAAGTGCCTCCTGCAGCTTTACCAAAACCAGTATATTTTTCCCAGTTAATAAAGATTAATTGTTGGTTCCTGGCTTTGGCTTCTATAGCGGTAATATTTCTATTTTTATGCAGTACTTTCAAGAAATTGCTAAAGCTTCATCTGAGGGTGAATTTGTGTATTTAAAATGTGGTGAATCGAAGTACGTTCTTCTCCATCTCTGTGCTCGAATGTCAAATCCCAGCCCTCCAATGAATCATTTCCCACCAAGACGCTGCAGAATATGTAACAGAACCGTGTTAATGGGAGGCAACGATAGGCCCTCAAAATTGCATTATGAAACTCACAATAATCGAGGGACTAAAAATAAATTTTGCTTGGATAGCAGTTTGAACATGCTTGGTGGTGGTTTTTTTTTTTTCTTTTTAGTCAATCCTAATGTAGTTAGTCCTCAATAAACCCAACTTTACCCTTCTCCCCTTCAGTGCTTATTTTTGTCTCTTCTTGGTGCATCGTATAAGCATGTCATAATTTCCAGCATGCAATTATCAGTGTTTATTTTTTTTTTTTTTCACAGCAGCGTACCTTAGGAGCCACAACGACTTCTGGATTCAATGAAATATGAGTTGAAAGGATTACTGTGTAAGTACTTGGGTGGTTTAAAATTTAAGACTAAGAATGAAAGCTCTTTTCAAAGGAATATACTTGTGAAATAGCCTCTGTGTGTCCTATTAATTCCTGGTACGGAGATTAGGGATGGAGCCCAGAAATACGACATTCCCCAGGGATTTCTGTTGGTGGAGAAACCGAGCCCTTCTAATGAGACTATATAAATGCTCAATATTATCTCATTATCTTTCATTAATCCGTGCACACCAGCCCGCCTCCACACGCTGTAATTCCACGTTACCACCCATGTTCACATTAAAATAGGAACAGATTATTCAAGACTCCCACACAAATCGTGAACCTCTATCCCTTCTGATCTGTCACCGGCCGTCCCTGGGACAGAGGAACCTCTCCCCTAGGCAAGAGGAAGTCTTTAACCCTGGCAACCCGGCCCTTCAGAGCTCAATGCCTGTTTTTATTCCTGGCAAACGCTCCTGTGGCATCCAGCATCTGAGCCTGGATGAAACTACCCTGTCAAAACTGATTTTTAACAGAAAATTGCTTTTCAATGAACCCATTCTCTATGGAAAGTGTCTGCTTTTCATAGATTTGGGAGGATTTGGGGATTTTTTTTCTCAATAAGAAAGCCTGAAACTCTAAACCCTCCAAAGGTTTCTGTGTTATTTTGTTTGGTTTCAAGAGGAAATACTTCCCTGCCCTCAACTCCTGTTTTCATATCAGTTCAAATAATGTCAAGATACTATTTGCTGCTCTTTCCCATTATTTTTGTTACTTTTCCTGTTTCAGGCTGCCTGTGTGTAGTTTATAGGGTGTGGTGAGGAATGTAAATTATTATTTTCATGTAGGTGTGGTAGCTATTCAGTTGTAAATCCTGTTTTCAATCCTTCTGACTATTTTATTTGTGATCTGTAATATTGATCTGTCTTCAGGGCAGAGAACGCTGCAATCTATCAGGAGCAGGGACTTTTATTCCTTGCTAAAATAAAGCATTCAAAGCACTCCCAGAAATCTCCAAGACGGGGGAAAAAAGAGATCTTGCTTGAAGCCTTTATCTTTTTTTTATTTTTTTTCCTCTCTTTGAAATGAGTAGAGGAATTTGTTTCTGTGGTTGATTTGTTTTTATCAGTTAGTTGCAAAATCTGACCGGCCTCCCTTTTCAAATTCATCTCCCATGATAGCCTGCCACTGGCTGTCTCTCGATAACTGACTTTAAAAAAAAACAAGTTTCAAGGTTTGCCTCTGAATGTGATTCATGACGGTGAAGAAACAGGACTCATCTGCAAAAGGGAGCTCTGCGATTGCTGTTGGACTCGAGTAGAGTTGTCAAGCTGTTTTCGGTTCCACGCAAGCCGTAGCAGACATGCCTGAAACACAGCTGTATTTTCACACAAGCTGTGAAGAGGCATTTTGGCAGCCCGCTGTCAGCGGTACCGCAGATGCTCTGGCTCTCCAAAACCCTTTTCTGAAACGGTCCCGTCTTAGGAAGGACAAGCTGGTGTATAAGGCACGAGGGGGTACATCGCCTGTAGGACCAGAGCCTCAGCTGCTACAAATCTACGTGGCCTGAGCAGCCTTACCGGAGCTAAGCTGATTTACCCTCTCTCTCTGCGAGATGCGAGTGCTCCTCTGAGCTCCCTGGGCTGTTGTGCGTGCTCTTATACGTATGCTGTCATCTGTGTGTATCCTCTCATATATACCTGTTCTGGTGATAGCCTTTATAACCACCAACATGGGTGATTTTGAGACAGCATCTGCCTGTGTTAGTGCAACTTGACTTTTCGTTGTCAGATCAGTCTATATCTCATTTATAGGTAAATCCAGACACCTAGGAGTGCAGTCATTGCAGATTTATTTTTTTTAATGGTTAGCTTGAGGCGTGTAGAGTCCTTGTGCCTGAGGTTGTGGCTAGTATCAGTCACTGGTCTCCATGAAAACTACACTTTAGGTGTCACATGCTGCATACTCAAAAACTGATGGCCAGGCTTGACCATTTTGGCCAGCATATTATGAAAAGTGTGGAATGTAGTTGTCCTTGGATACCTCTGTATATTGTTATCTATCAAAGAGATGTTTCGATGACTGACCTGAAAACAACCCAAGTCCTACCAACTTGAAAAACTTCTCCTTTTACTGAAGTGGCAGAAATGTATAGTGTTTGGGCGACGGTTGTGTTTCCCGAGCAGCGAAAGCGTGGTTCGGATGCCTGCAGTACGTACTGAGTGTTATGCTGCTGCTGTGTGGCCGTGATAAGGCATTTAAAGTGCTTTTTCTTGGGAGTTCTTTTTAAAAATTAATTTCTTCAGTCAAATGTTCTCTTTATTTGCCTTCAACTTTTCTCCCCTTTCTTCCAGTAAGAAAACAGAAATTGTCAGTAGACATTAGAACACAGCAAGGTTTAAATCAATCCAGGTTGATATTGATTATTTGCATTATGTTGGTTCTTAGAAGCCCTTCAGAGCTAGGTGGTGTTCTAGCACAGAGCAAAAATAGGTCCTAGCTAGCACTAACAGTTTTATCATCTAATTATAAAAAGTAACTTTTTTTTTTTTTCAGAAGTCCAAAGGTATTTTTGTAATGCTATTCTGACTCCTTTGTTTGTCAAAGCATGGATCTCAGACTTGGAGACGGTATTCCAGTAACTGTCCCTCTAACACCCCGCTGCTTCTTGAGACCGTTCCCCATGTACTTATATATGGGTATACACAGAGATACATGTCCTTGTGTTCCGAAGAATGGCTTTTCAGTATTTGTGGAGCAGTCAGCTGTGCTTGCAATTGTGCATTGCACTTTTACCCTGTATTTAGCTGACCTCTGAGCTTTGGCTGAATCACTGCTTTTCAGAGGACAACCCCTCTCCTTATAATTCTGACCAGCATCATGTCTGATTTGAAACTGAGATGGACTAAAACACGTGTTGGTTAAATGAGTCCAGCTACCCAACAGATCCGAATGGCTTTGGATAACTGACATCCTAATCTCTATCATGCTCTCGCAGATCTGCCTCATCTGTGAACGTTACCGGCTCTATTTCTCTGGTATTTTTGTTAGAACTTTTGATAAGATACTAAATGATCTGGGTCAAAATCAGATCTACATGGGATCTTGCTAGAAACACTGCAGCTGGATGATATCCTATTTGCAATTCCTACTGAAAACTCTCCGGTACATAGATGGGCTGTGATCCATTTAATATGTGAGCATTGATTATTGTTTTGGTTCGTTCTGTTTTCTCCAGAGGGGGGAAAGCGATAACAGTATCAATAGGATACAATTTTTATGCTGGTCATATCTGCTGGAAAGGAAGTTTTTAAGATTAAGCTGGTGTGATGCACCCTGTGCAAGACAGTTCAAATGCTGTTAGGAGACAACTTTATGTAACAGATGAAAGGTGAAGGACTTTCTGGGTTTGGTATAGACTCAGTTATAAAAGAAAACTTAAGCTCTTAAGGAAGGAATGGTTTTGAAGATAACATCACTAGCCAGTTCGTTCAGCTTTATGTGAAATTGTCGATATTTATCTGGCTCTCCTGTCCCGCCAAATTCAGATGACCACAATATTGTCCGCATACTTCATTTCATCATATATATTGCTGCATTGCTGAGACTTCTTTGGGACTCAGGCTGTTAACAGGGAAACCTTTGCTGTTATTTCAGGCTGATCTGTGCACGTCTAAGCTAGGCTGAATAAACCATGGATGACCTCTGATGCAATTTTGTCTTTAGTTGTTTGCCCCATTCCGCTACCAAGTTTACACACTGCCAGAATCCCTAACCTGAAGTTTCTTTTTAGGGGAAAATGATGTTGGAGTAAGCCAAACGGTGATTCTATAGCACGATAGTTCTCCCACTGCTGCTTTCTCAGGGGTACCCTCTAATTCGTCACTCTCGGAGCCTTTGCACCACTTGGCTTATCCCGTGCCGCACCGGACCAAAAAGAGGGTTTAGTGCAAAGCACCGTGTATTTATCTCGGGAGGTATTTAGGCAGGGGTATTCCACAACAGCTATTTTGGGCTATTTCCCCACATAGAGAAGCTCTAGTGCTTATCTCGATGGAACGAGAGTCAGGCCTGTTCTTCTAGATAAAATGCTTTCCCCTCCAACTGCCTGATGGCTTATCTCTGGTCTTGCAGCATCGCTCGTAACCCTTCTCCTGACCCACTTAACTTTCTGCTTTTAGCGGAGCTGGGGTGAGGGGCAGGGAGACTTGATTAATGAATAATATTCACTTTCTTTTAATGTGAAAAACTCTTCAAGTGCTCCATGCTCACATAATTAGGAGAGAAATCTCTATTCTTAATCAGCTGATAAATTATCTATGGCCAAAGCTTTAAGAATGTCTTTCTGGTGAATTTGGTTCATATAAATTATTGGGTTTTAAGCATTTTTAAGAATCTCATAACAAAGAAAAGACCTTTAATAATATCATTTGACACTTGTCACCTTGTGTTCTTTGCCTGTTTGAAAAACAAAACAAAACTGTGTTATCTCTTTTCCATATCCAAAGCAATTTCTATGAAATCAATATTTTAGCAAGCATAGCAATCTACTCGTGCTTGCCTTTTGAGCTTCAAAAAGTAGATAAGGACTGAATATAGGTAGTCAAGGCAGTGAATGCGTTGCCTTTTAAATTTCAGTTTCAGACCAGCGACAGGTAGAGCCAATGCAAGCTGGTTTGTTAATTTGTTTGGAATTAAGCTGGTACTTTTAAGCCATTTCCTAGGGAATGATTATCTACCAAAATGTTTTTATCAGCTGGAGCTGACTGGTGTTAATTCAGGTAGCTTCTTGGAGAGCCACCACTTGTGTAGTTAAGCAGAGTTCAGTCCGGTTTCCTATTTGAATATTAATTTTTGTGAATGCCTCCGTTCTACATAGCATGGCAGGGACTGCTCAGAAAATGCTCTTCTCCCTGCATCTGTGTGCAAAGCAATCCAGCGGTGTGATAGAGACGATCCTGTTCATACGTTGCCACTGGATGGTCCGGTGAAACAAGGAAGGATAAAAATTCTGGCAGTTGTAAGACTATTAAATGTCGTGACTCTGGACCCTCCAGGATAGACTGCTGGAGAGGAAGCCATGGACACTGCAGTTGGAGGCCTGGTTATGAAGTGGGACTAACATAAGGGTTTTCCCCTTCCTTCCCAGCTCAGTTTAAGGGACTGGTTAGAGGGCAACCAAGGTGCAGGTGACAAGAGGCTTGGTTGGCTTTGTACTTTCGGCTCCAAGGAGAGGAAAGGAGGAGTGTGATCATGTGCACATCCAACTTGTAAGGGTTGTCGCCGGGTTCTGCTTTTGGGAAATGGCAAAACAAGCAAGCAAATGAGTTAATGAGTATCTTTGCATGGCACACAGCCTTTCGCATTCTTGCATTTGCCTTCGTTGCTTCCATTAATTGTATGCAGTGTCACCGTTACACCCACTGCTTCCCAAGGACAATTTCACCCTGTGACCTTTGATTTGGGGGGTGGTTTCCATGCATTCATTCATAGGTGGAAAGGAAGAATGAAAACTGCTTTACTTAGCCAGTGTGGAGCTATGATTTCACTGTGCTGGCATATTGAGTTGCAGCCATGTGTCACAGCTCTTTTGCTTGTCACCTCCCATGTTCTTACTATTCCCTGTCACTTTAAAATAAATTCATTGCTAGTCACTTACTCCACGATGCTTCATTTGGGGAGGATGGAGAGAGGGAAAAAACAAAACCTGACAACTGCGCCGTGGAACAGTATAATTAATATATCCCATATGTGAGGTTTAATGTAAACAGTATTAATAATGAGGCTAGCTCTTTGGTTAGAGCATTGCTTCTCCAGATATCGCAGTGTAATTTTGTCTATAGAAGGGAGCAGAAAGAGGAAAGGAGTCAAATCTTTCTTTCAGAGTTTGGAGGGGATCTCGCACTCCCGGCTCTTGGTGGATGACTGAGACAATTCGCCATTAACACCGTGTGAATCACAGCTCTGCTGAAGAGTAACCATCTTCTCTGTCCCATTGCCAAAGTTGCTTTTGGTAGCTGTGCTCTAAGTCAGGCTGGAGTTTTCTGAATCACAGAACAGATGAGGTTGGCAGGGACCTTGAAAGATCACCTGGTCCAATCCTCCTCCTGAAGCAGGGTCACCTAGAGCCAGTTGCCCAGGGCTGTACCCAGCTGAGTTTTTAATATCTCCAAGCACGGACTTGCCACAACCTCTCTGAGCAACCTGTGCCAGCATTTGACCACCCTCGCAGTTACAGATGTGTTTTTCTTGTGCAGAGATGACGGCGGCGTTGGGAAACAGGATGCCCGCGTGGAGCAAGGCGGGGTGTTGCATGCGCCGGACGGATAAGATCAGGGCAGAGCTCCTTTTTCGGTTGGCGCCAGTTGCTGGGCTCCGCTCCCTGCTTGCAGCACGTGTAGCGACGGGGAGCCGCCTTATCTACCGGCCCTGAGCAAGGAAGCCTCAAACCACGGCTGGGAACATTTTGAAACAGATTTTTGTCACCCCAGAGGAAACATCGTAGGGGAATAACAGGCCCTTGTAGCTGTAAACTAGCGATGACAAGATAAAGGTACCCAACTCGTCCTTTGTACGTATCTAATAGTGCAACAGCAACTAATTTTGATCCCTTTATTTCAGGGTGGAAAGCAACAGGGACATTTCTCAGCTCTTCTCACTGTTTTGTTTCCTAGTGTAATGTATGTGTACACTTATTTTTTAATGTCTATATAGATAGTTAGGAGGCGTGGGGGTCTATATACACATACAGAGAAGTGGGACGTGCTAAAATGGTGGTCTTTGGTGTGGAGTTTGAGGAAACACAACCGTGAAAGTCAAAAGAAGGATTCCTACTGTGTTGTGTGGAGCATCTCGGGTACCGCTCAGAGCCCAGAGACATGGCACTGAAGGCTTTGCTGGACTTGGTTGATGTGTGACCTTAAGCCAAAGTTACAGAATTAAATTTTGACCAAAGGCAGTACCTTTCTCTGCTCAAAGGATGTGTTATACCTGCAGAGGAGTTCTAGAAAAATGTAGACAGTGGAAAATGCCCAGAGAAGGCAAAGTGTGGTTCAGGAAGGGTTCTTCAGAAGACAAGTTGGGTTGATCTGGCAATTGTCATCAGGTAATTGATAGCTGTCACTGTTGTCCTCGTTAAAACAATGGACCAAGTATTAAATCTCTGTGGAGAAGTGAGGGAGGGGAAAGCCAGAAAATCACCCACAGGAGGAATGGGATCATATGAAAAACTGCAGTATTCCAAATAGAATGGATTCACTTTATTTACTCCCAAATAAGCACCTGAATCAGTATGAATCAATACTAATGGAATCAATAAATGTAACTCATCCTAGTTTAAGATCTATTTCAAAAGAGAACCAAAGATAGGCTTTCGGAAAGCATTTTAATACACCAATGCATGAAAGACTGCTGTCGGATAAATTCAGATTATCCTGGGTAAGGGTATTATAACACAGAATGAAAACAGGGAGCAGAGATGTAAAAGCAAAGAAACTGTTAGAGCCAATTTCTTGGGAAATGTCAAAATGGGGTGACGTGAGAAGTGGTGGTGTGAGTGAGTCCTGGCACCAGGTAATATTTGTATTGCTGCTGTTTGCCCTGTGCTTCTGCAGTGGTAAGAAAGAGACTTCAGTCTCCAGCAGTGCCAAATAATAGTATTTTATTTAACTTTTTGAATTTTACCAATAAATGAGAAGTATGTCGTTTTTCTTCAAAACTTAGTCATCTCTGACACACCTGGCACCACTTCTGTTTTGAAAAAGGTGGTATTGTTTCTCAAATGGTAATGACTCCTGAATTCTTTGAAACCTAATTGCGGAGTACATTAATCTGTTTTTTACAGTGTTTTCTAATGTGAATTGGTGTCGGTGCATGTTTTTGCCCAGTTTGCAATGTGTGCCACCCAAAACAGATGAAGTTAACATGAAAGCCAACCAAAAGCTGGACTAATGAAAAGGTCAAATATATTATTAAGCATTAAAATTCTGAGAAGTCCCTGTTGTGCAGGAGATCGTAACAAGAAGAGGAAACAGCACAGCATGAGCGATCTCTCGTGATAAAGATCTAGTGAGCAGAGAAGAGCGGAGGAAGTGGAGCACGTGTGATGATTCCTGTTACAGGACGTGGCCCTCCTCCTCCTTCCCATCAGGTGAGGTGCTCAGGGCTTTGGCTGAAATACGCTGGAATTTGGTTAAACTCAGAAATAATTTTACCTTTTTGCTTATTTCATCAAGCAAATGGGGACTTTTGTTTTTATAGTTACAGAAAGGCATCTGAGGCTGGAGTTGTCCTATCCCCAGAAAGCATCTTCTTTGCCTCTGGCCCCCGGTGCACCTCGGACCTGACCTGGAAGGAGTCGGTGCCACGTCTCTCGAGGATCACCGTCTCTGTACCATGCCTCGTGTGTAACTCAGAGCCCTGGGATGGGACTGCTATAACACTGCCCCATTTTCACAGAATCACAGAATGGATTTGGTTGGAAGAGACCTCTGGGATCATCGAGTCCAACCTTTGCTCTAACACCACTGTGTCAGCTAGACCATGGCACTGAGTGCCACGTCCAGGCTTTTCTTGAACACCTCCAGGGATGGGGACTCCACCACCTCCCTGGGCAGCCCATGCCAACGCCTAACGACCCTTTCTGGGAAGAAATGCCTCCTCATTTCTAGCCTGAACTTCCCCTGGCACAGTTTCAGACTATGCCCTCTTGTCCTCTCACTGGTTGCCTCGGAGAAGAAGCAAGACTTTGGCACCAAACACATTGGTACCCAGTTGCCAGGGCTGGTGACAAGCAGGGCCATAAACAAAAACTCCGTTTAAGCTCTTCTTGTGAAAAACTTTAAAGGTTTTAAAGCCCCTGTTGTTATTGTAAAGCTTCAGTGGGTTTGCGATATTTAGACACATCATTTCAGGGATGAGCAAAAGTTGGTTAAATGACCTCAAATATAAAGAAATAAATTATTATTACTGTCACACAGTACAATCTGCTGTGTACCTCCACTGTGGAGGCTTGTTTTTTGTGTCACTTAATGATTAGGCTCTGCTTTTACCCCCAGGCAAACCAGATGAACAAGGCGAGGGTGATAGAGGTCCACCTATGTCCATCTGTACCGTAGCTGTAGGTCATCCAGTAACGCACAGATGCCGAGCCTCAGAGGATGGACTGAAATAGTGTAACCTCTGAGAGTACCATCCTCTTCAGATATCCTGCCTCAGGCTGGATCTGGGCTCGGCTCTGCAGGTAAGCGGATAACTGAATTTCCTCCTTCTGATGCAGACACCGACCAGACTTCAAGCAGGATGGTCTTCCCCACACCAGAAGGTATTAAGTTTGCTAGTGGGGTTTTTCAGCCCTGCTAAATTGCAAAGCAGCAGTGGGGGCTTTAGTGTTTGTTGTTGTTTTTTTTTTGTTTTAGCCCCAATGTAGGCACAAGAACAGAAGAAAGCAAATTGAGGAGAGGAGGAAGACAGATGAGTTTCACGAAGCTCACCAAACAGCTGTGGGTGATTCAGAGCTGAGAGTTGTTCAGGGCAGACTGGATGGGGTTTGCTAATTCACCCATGCATGGGATTTCACTGGGGGGTGAGAGGTGGTGATGGTGCGGCAATGTGTCATGAAAGGCATTGGGGAAAGCAAGGAGCGAGGGGGAAAACCTGCTCTGTGCCCAAAGAGGAGAGAAATCACCTAATTCGTTGCATTTGGAAAATGCTGGTATATGCACAGAGATGCAGACACCAGCCAGGAACCCATGTTGGTTTAGGGGAGTTTTTGACATGAATAAGGTCATTCTAAAACTTGATTGACAAGAAAATAAAAGGTGAGAAAAGTGACTCCACCACCTTCCCTCCCCACACAAGTTTTTATCTAGCTCCAGTAATAAGTTAGAAGCACAGAACCGTAGAGCTGAAATGGACTGTAGGAGACTAAGCAGTCTCACACCACCACACAGAGACAGAAACAAGTTAAACTCTCACGGTAAAAAAATTAAATCGGGATAATATTTATTGAGCAGATTTACTGTGCAAGGGGGACGAGGCCCATCTTCACCCTGTACCTGCTCAGGCCACCTTTGCAGGTGGAGACAGTAAGTCCTGGCAGCGTGTGCTTGATCTCCCCAGTGCCCTCAAGGGTGCTCTGCTCCCCTGGTTTCTGTTTGCCCATCGCCCCCCAGCAGACATCGCTGCTGCAGGGCAAGAGGGGTGAAATCACCTGCCTGGCCCCTGGGAGAGGTTTCTGTGGGAGCCGGGATGGGAGCACAAGGGGTGGGATAACAGAAACGGGTGCTTCCGGGTGCTGTCTTGCTAATTATTCAGCGCTCATCAAAATAACTAGAAAAATAATTTTGCAGATTGTATCAGAATAGTTTGTGGTTGGCTTGAACTGGTGCTTTATTCTGCAGGGACTGAAACTTGCAGTATTTTTAAATGCCTGGACTTTTAAAAAATGTTGACATAAGGGTTTTTTTTAATTTCTTTCTTCGCTTCCCATTCACCACGGAAGGAAAAAAAAAAAATCCAAACACAAGACTAATTGAAGCCTGTTTCTTTGCTTCCTTCCATGCTTTTATTTCTCCTTGTTGCTTGCTACCTAGTGTTTTCCCTGCCTTTAGAGACGCTAGCGAAGAAGCAAAAGGGGAAATGAAACTCTGATGATGCAATATTTTCCAGATACATCTACATTTTGCTGTGTGGAGATGAAAAGGAAAAACTCAAGTCCAACCCTGAGATATTTCGGGCCTCCAGATAATATTCTAACCCTCTTGCAAGCACTTTAGGACAGAAGCTGTCTTGCTATGTGTGTAGATAGCAAAGAAATGATCCTTTTCTGATTGTGCTGTGGAAACCCCTTACAGAATCAATTAGGTGGGAGGAGACCTCCGAGATCATTACGCTATCCTACCCATCATGCAGCTGGTTTGAAGATCCATGTGATTTATCTTCTAGAAAAAAAAAAAAAACACGTATCTTTCCAAAATCAGAAAGCTTCTTTTTACCTCCTTCAGACACCTTGCTGGTGAGGGCTGGTTTTAGGTCAAGAACTTGCCTCTGGTTTCAAGTGGCAGCTTGTCAGGCAGGATTTTGTTTTGTTTTGTTTTGTTTTTCCCCATGGATGAATGATTGGCCTAATTCAGGAATTCTAAAATTATTATTATTCTCTCTGGGCATGAGAAACGCACCTGTAATTTCTCACGGAATATGCTTTGTGGCAGAAAAATCGCATTCCCTCCTGCGCCGATGCATGAAATGTGTCCTTACGTAAAGAGCAGCTTAGCTCATCTGTTTATTGCTCCATCAGACTCGGCGGCTGTATGTAAACGCTCGGCGGGTTTGTTTGTGCGCCGATGGTTAATGCTCATTAAGCGGAGAGACTAATAGCACTGCCTGGAGCCAAGCAAAGTGGAAGGCAGTTGCAATACGAATTTCCCCAGCTTGATTTGGCAAGCGTGGGCAGTGCTTAACCTGCGGCACCCCTCCTGCTCCTCTTGCCGGTGTCGGCTCTGCGAGCTTGTGCCAGAGCCCAGGATGGCTTTATGAATGGCATCTCCCTGCAGAAAAGTCACTGATGCCGGGGGTGGGAGAGTGGTGGGATACCGCTCTATGTGGGATAATGATGGAGCTGTCCCGGTGGTCCCGCTCCGCCTGGGTTTCCTCTGTTTTTCCAAGCTGTGGTCCTCTCTGCTGTCCACTGCTCCTCCCAGGCATCCTCTGCTCCATTTTCTTTGGGCTTTGCTGGCTAATTTCTCCCCAGGTTTCTTCTTTTGCACTCAGAGGATTATCTATGTGTGACAGCAAATGGGAAACTGAGGCATCTGGCTGTAGAGTATGTCATGTGAAATATGTCAGCGGTGGTGTAGTGCTAAACTGTGAGAAAATATCAGCAGGCTGACAGGTCAGAAGGTGATCAGGGTGCTGATAACTCTGTTCTTTCCGGGCAGGAGAGACGACCCAAGGCTGAAAATCTGGCATGGCACCCAGGGCAATATGGGCTTCCCCAACCTGTTTGCAACCCATGCACTTAGCAAAAAGGTTCAATTAGGGAGAAAGATGAGATGCACTTTGGTTTTGTTCTGAAGTTTGATTCTAAGGGATAAACAAGCCTTAGGTACCCAGAACAGGTTTTTTTCCCCCAAAAAAATTGTACTTGTAAAGTTGGGGTGTCCGTTGAGCTGGCCCGTATCTGTCGGTAAGCATGAGAACGGCTGCGATGAGAGGTGTCCACAGAGGCAGTGCCCAGGGGATATGCCTTATCGAAGGCATCGGACCCCGGCTCTGACAGCTATGAAATCACCTTGTCAGCTACACTGGGTGGATGAAACACAGAACAGATCCTGCAAGGGAGCTAACGTGTTAGGTGGTTATCAAGGAGCCGGCCTCCAAATGGAGTCACTTGTTTCTGATGATAGCATTTTATTAGAGTTGTCTTGTTTGGACTTTGCAAGGTTTGAAGAAGTCTTGTCTTGTGACAGGAGTGATTGCAGGTGTGTGCAGTGAAGGCTGGAGTCTGACTTCAGGCAGGCATTTGAAGGTAAAACGTAACGTTATGCTCCCTGCTGTGGCTGGAGACTTCCCGGGGGATGCTGGGGGACACAACCGCAGAAGAGCCTGGGCAAGGGGCTGGCAGCTGGGTACTGTGCTTGTGGAGAGAGGGCTTGAGGTGCTGTGCATCACTTTGAACCAAGAGAGAGCTTTTCTCCAAGATCCCCTGGGAGGAGAAGAGGTGAGGGGATCTTCACCGAGGTTTTGGATGCTGAGGATTGGGCTGAGCACAGAGCAGGTTGATGTGGCAGGGAAGCTGGTAATGCTGGCTTCTGCCTGCCCGGGGGCTCTGGCCATGGCTGTGCCAAAGAGGCCAAGCTTTGGTCCAGACATGTGCAGAAAACTGCACCTGAGTAAACAGCATGCTGGTAAAAAAAAAACAAAACCAAACAAAAACAAAACCAAAAAAAATACAAAGAAAAGATAATCACTCTTGGTGGGTGTGATTGGGGATTCTGCCATATATGGAGCATCTGGCTTTAAGTCTTTTGGGATAAAACCCATCGCATTTTTCTCTTGTAGAAAGGGGAAGATCTCAAGTCCGTCGACAGAGACTCTGCTGGATGGTCAAAGAATGCACAAATGAGGTCCGAAGGGGATTGTCCTCAACGCTTATGGGTAAGCAGGTGGTTAAAATGGAGAGTGTTAATACTAGAAAAACTAGGCTGTGCTTACAGCATCCATAGGGTATTTCTCTGGTAAACTGTGGCTGGGATGTACAAAAGTGTCTAAGGGACTCGGGCACCAGTCTCACTCATTTTGTCTGGCAGCTCTGGGCTTCTCAGCCTTCTGCAAACATTTACATAATTTGTCTGGATGATGAGTGCTTTTATGTTCAAGTTATTATCATCAGATTACTTTGAGTCTCACTGAGTGATGGTGGCTCCATAGTAAAAGTTAGCTTTTATCCTGGAAGAGTTGGTCTCAAGTGACAATTTCACTCTTTGACACTCTGCAGAAACGGTGCATCTGATCTTCAGACAGAGGTTGAAATTAGATCTCATGTGTTTGCTGAAAATACTTTAACCAATGAGAGACTGAATGAAAGCTTTCGCTTTTGCCTTTTCCTTCTCCTTTTCCTGTTTTGGAAGGAGAATTATCCCACCAAAATTCTTAATCTGAAAGACTGAAGTGCCACATAGAGGAGTGAATCTCAAGCATGATGAAATCCCAGGAGTGCAGAGCTATGGAGAGGTGAGATGAAAGATACTTCCATCCTCATCATTCCCTCACTGAAGCTTCCCTAGTCCTTTTGTTGAGCTGGGGCAACTGCCCCTGGGTGTGATGCTTAAAAGGATCTTGTCTTGAGACGTGCAGCTCTTCCTACCCCTTCACAGCCCAGGGAACATCTCCATCCACTCCAGGCTCAGGTTTCTGCTATGGGGACTAGCCTCTTGGGAGCTCTGGTAAGTCTCGAGGCTGCAGCCCTTCAGCCCCTTTCTCAAGAGCATGACCCAGTAAAGTCAATCAAAGTGTAACCATGGCCTCTGAGAGCCTTTGGACTCACGTATATCTAGAAGTACATCCGTAAGGATTGATGTACTGAATGCAAAATATAGTAGCACTCATTCTGGAATAAGACTTGATTTATTTTAACTTGACTTAATACATTTCCTTATTCTAGCTTAAGAGCATCCAGAAAAGCTCTTCTAGTCAGTTTTCAAGTGTCAACAAGCTGTTTTTCTTGGTCTCACAAACTCATCTTTGAAATGGGAATAACTTAGTCTCCCATATGGTGTTGAAAGCTACTTCATAGCGGAGATCTCCTGTATATTCATACAAAATTTGAGAGGAGCAGGTGGAAATTATCTGGCAATTAAAGTTAGCGCTGTGGAGCTGGGACTTGGAATGACATAGTCAATCTATTCAAAGTTCACATCTCCCACTGTCAGCAGTTGGTTACGTGACTGTTCATTGTGCTGCTCCTCATGGAGGGAGAAAAAGCCCTTGAAGAGCTGGCAAAAGATTTCAGCTGATTTCTGATAACTGCGTTTGAGCAGATGATTACCTTTATCTGAAAGGAAACGGTTAAAAGCAGTTCTTTGGCAGTTCTGGCTCTGACGTAGTTCTGCAGACTTATTGGGGTATTAACAAAGAAAAGGAGCTTTCTGTGAATGCAGGAAGTGGCCTCCAATAAAGTTTACAAAATTTCACAGAAAAACGGACATAAAAAGGTCAAGACTCTCCTCAGCCATTCATATCTAATTTTATTTCGAGCAGCAGATTTCTCTACTCACTTAATATACTCAGGTCTGAGCAGTAATACAGGATGGTTGCCATCATCCTGAAGGGGAAGTGTTCATCGTCCTCTTGCAGCAGCAGCCAAAGGTATATAACTCACCATTTTTCAGAATTGCACAGTATTTTCCTGACTATTCATAACTGATATTAGATCACCAGCGAAACATTTTTCTCCATTGCAGAAATGGCAAACTTCAGGATTATTTTTTGTTTCTCTGGCTTTTTTCACTTTATGCAGAACTAATTATTCTCATTACTCCCTGAAAGGATTTGCTTGAATTTTCCAAACTAACTTGACTGGAAGCCCTGATGAATTATTTTTATCTCCAGAATGCATGACTTGTAGGGAGGAATAAGCACGTATAAACAGCTAGTTTGGCTGGAAATGGGTTTAGCATATTGTTTAAAATGCATAAAAAAAAAATGAAGGACAACATTCCAGTGAGGTCCCATTCAATGGACAGGAAAAATTGTTACTTGTGTCTTGTAGACACTGCTCCTGTTGAAGTTTCTCTGTGGTGTTACGGTGAGGAGCGTTGTGGTGTTGCTGTGAAAACGTTGACGTGCAGTGAGAATCCCAGAGAGCATCCTCGGCGGTGTGGATGCTCATCCGCTCCTGAGAGAAGAGAAGCAAAGCCGCCTGGCTGGTGGGAATGCAGGAGGTCCCGTGGGGTGACACCACGTGCAGGTGCAAACCGTGCTGATGGAGAGAAGTGCTTCAGGGTCAGCCATGAGGGGTTTGAGAATACATAAAACTGCGCATTCACTTTGCCACATGAGTAGTAAAAAGAGGTGGGAGCAACCCAGGTGAGACCAGTTCCCTGGGGAGCAGATGCTCAGGTGAGATCCTAGAGCTATTCAGGGCCCGGTGCTCAGGGAGCCGAGGGCTCTCTCCATCCCACCGGGACCAGAAGGTGGTTGGGGAATTCAGCACTTGGCGTGAGCGGTCTTGGAAGAAGAGAGAGTTTAGCTGGCTTAAAATTAAGCGATGAAGATTGGAAGGAAGCACAATCGATCTCAGCTGGAAGTTGGTGCATTTTAAGTACGGGATGGTTCTTTATTGCAACCTGTGTAAGAGTTTGCTAATAGCCCTGATTTGTTATAGAAGCTGAAAGAAATAGCTTTGCTCAGTGGGATAAGCATGTATTTGACTTGGTTCCAGGTATGACAATAGCTAAGAGCCATCAAAACTAGGAAGAAAATAGCTGCCAACAGTCCTGTCTAACTCAGATGACCCTGATTTTCTACTTGCTCTGTCAAACCCTGCTCCCTCGTTCCTTTCTGATGGAGCTGAGGACAGAATTTCCCGTCAAGAGCAGCTTTTATTCCTATCGGCATTAACCGTGCTTTCTCTGTAGGATATGAAGAGCCTTGGAAAGAAAACTCTCTCCTCTGCCTTCCTCTGCTTCACCAGCAAGAAATGCTGGGTACTGAATGCAGAGGACACGGGATGGATGGAAAGAGGTTTGACCTCTAAGGTTCAGAGTATGCCAGCAGACAGCAGCAACACATCTAAGACGACATTCAGGAAAGCATTTTTAAAGAAAAAAATTTGCCATTGGAAGTTACTGAAGGAATATTTTTCCCCTGCTCCTGACTACAGCAACTGGGAATATCAGACCAACTCTTTTTTCCCCTCCTCCCTGAAAAGGACAGTGAGAGGCCAGGTAAGCTTTCATCACCCCTTGGCAAGAAAATATCTGTGCTGGGGAAGTCGGTACGTGTGGACTGGGTGGATGCTAGAAGATGTGCACTATGAGGCTACAGGATTCTGGTCTGAAATAAACCCGAAGCCTGAATGTTTGAGGTTTCCTGACAGTGAAAATGAATATATTTTTGCAACTGTTTACGATGGGGATTATGTGCGTGCTGTGCAGTCGCAATATTTTGGTTTGCATGCTCATGTAGCGCTGCAACTGGAGTTTTATAGTGCTTTTCCTCTTCTTTGGAGAGGAACACCTTCCCAGACAGGTAAAGGACGCTGTGTGTTTGGATGGCCAACTAGGTATGGTGATGTATAAAACAAGAATGAAAAAATATGACATTCTAACTGGAAAAATAAAAACTTCAGGCATTTGGGCACTTTCAAAGTCCTTTAACATAACTTAGAAACAAATGGTTAAAAGATGGCTAAGAATATTTACCCCTAGCCACAGATTAAGCAAAATGTCTATTTTATGCCTTTTTTTCCCCATCGGGCTGTTTAAGCCTGCTAAGAAATCAGCTTTGACTATGAGTTTTCATGCCTAATTTGAGCTGTACACTTTTTTTTCTCTTGTAATATGTAAAATAATTGGATTTTTAACAATGCCGTAGATTTGAACTAGTCAGACATGTAACTAATGGTTATGAAATACGGAGGGGGTTTCAGGTCATTCTTTGAGGATAAAGATGCTGAAGAAATTCACAATTTGGAGCAGTTCAGTTCAAATACTTTCTTGGCTGCAACTTTTGCTCTGTCCTATGAATTTCCATTCTTTTCCAGGATATTGGAAATAAAGGCTGTCCTGAAGAACAATAACTTTTAAGTAACAAATAGTACTGCAGTAAGAGTGTAGGGTGTGTGGCACGTGCAAGCTGGACAGCACCTTTATGGGAAGGCTTATATTGAAACTTTGAACATGCCATCCATGGTTTTGAAGAAAAAGAGGAGGGATTTTTGCCTTGTTTGAGGAATTTGATCTTGAACTGAATAATATAGCCTTTAAAAGCCCATAGTGGTGATGTCTTTCAGAAATCTATGCAGGTGTGTAACTCTGTACTTTTGTACCCGAAGGCATTTCTCCATGTGTTTCTTCATGGATTAATACTCGAAAATGCCATACTGAAGTGCAATACTACTGCTGGGGAAAACTGAAGATAGCCTTGTCTTGAAATCCTGTCTGCTTTTGCTAAAGGCACAGGACGGTGTGTATAATAACTGCACTTATAGTCATAAGCTATATAATTGTAAGTTACATATAGTTATAAGATATAGGTAACTATAAGCTACTTGGGTACTCTAAAAACTGTGGAGGTGGAAAGGATGAAATGTTTCAGGAGAGCTTGGGCAGAAAGAGAAGTCCATGCTTAGGGACGCATCTCCCGTGTCACACAGAGACGTGCAGGAGGGGAAGAGCCAACATGAAGAGAAGCCTCGGCTGGATGTAAGGCAGGGAGCCTCGGGGTGCTCCTGCCATGGCCCCGGCGGTAGTGTCCAGCTCAAGCAGTTGTCCACGTTTGCTGTTATTTGAAGGTTTGGGTCTGCTTTGTAGTGAATTTTTAACGTCAGTGCAGAGTGTAAGGGCTGCTGGTTTTCATTTTTAAGGAGAAGAGCAGCGTGTTTGTTCATCGGCTGCTGTCAGCTGGATCTCAAGGCAAAGAGGGAGGAGGACACGATGTGTAAGTTTGGATGATGAACCCCGTTCAGGATTATTCTGCCTCAGCCAGCAGTTTCTGTAGCTTTACAGCAAGTGTGTAGGCAGGGGGCAGCGAGGGGTTCTTCCCTTCTCAATCAGAGAAGAAATCTGTCAAATCCACTGCAAAATCCATCAGTCCCAAGCTCCTTCCACATCCAAAAATCCTTGTGCTCCCCTCACCTGCCCTGCGCCAGCCATGCAGCTCTGGTACTTCCCAGCCCCTTGCTCCTCCTTCCTCCACACCTTTCCGAGGGGCTTTGGATCCGGGATGCACATCTCTTTTCCCCTCCCCTCCTTTTCTTTGGTGGATTCATCCCAATCCAACCCTGGAGCCTGGAGCGGCAGGGAGGTTGGCAGAGGGAGGGTGAGCTTTGGTCCCCATGGCAAGGCGAGCCCAGACAGCGCAGGTCAAATTCAGCTGTCTGGCAAACCTGAAGTCTCCCCGGAGCACCCCGCTTTGCTGGCTTGTAGGGCAGAGGGGAGGGAGAGGTGGTAACTGAGTCACAAAAATGCTGGTCTGGGTGCACAGTAAGTGCCACAGGGCTCCAGAGTAGATCTGAAAACCTAACTCCTCGGGACATGCAAGCTGCCTCTCCCAAGGCTGGGAGTAACTCCCTTGCTCTCTGACGGCCCAAAAGGCACCGGGGAAGCTAGTATAGTCGCAGTAGTTATTTTATGACATGTCAGAAAAAGGCCCGTGGGAAGAGACGCATGGACTGTCCAGTTCTCCGTTCCAGCTTTTCGCCTATCTGTGTCCTTAGAAACACATTCCAGACAGGCGCAGCATCCTCTGCTGAGCCCGCAGCAACAGATTGGCAAGCTTGGGTTCTTTGTGGACCCTCTCAGATGCTTGTCATTGATCTTGAAGACGCAAATTGGTAGTAACTGAGAAGATTTTGGTTTTCCTGAGCTTAAAAGTCACGTTTTGTCAGCAATGGCTGCAACTCTAAGACAAGTTTCATCTGGGCAGTATCTGACACACAGCTTGCAGCTTGCTAAATCTGAAATTAAGATGCCACGCCAGATCAAAACAAAATCCCCTTAGATTAAGATATAATAGCTATGTTTTCTCCTGTAGGGTACTGAATAGAAGCTGCTATTTAAAGGTGTTTTAGTGGGAAGCATCCGTGGATGCTCTTGGCAACTCTCTCTGCTATCTGCCTATAGGATGCAGACATTCTTGTTCAGTTTCTAGACACTACATCTGTATGTTAAATTTAAAGATTGCATTTTTCTCAAGCTTTTTATGTCTGTGACTGGCATTGCTCATGGATCATGGTGCAAATCCTACTTCTTTTTTGCAAGATCAGCACAATCGGCCCGTATGATCTGGCTGTGCTCTGGACTGAGTGGCCACAGCGTTCATCACCAAGTATCACTACCTCACGTCAGAAATGAAATAAGCTCATTTGAGTTTTGTAGGTGACAGTCTATGTTAGCCAAAGACCACGAGGTATGTGCAGGAGTGTTTGTCTGATGTGGATCTAACCACGCTTTTAAGGAGAGTTCCCCTGGGAGTTGCAGTTCACACTTGACATTACTTGCTAATATTTATTTTCAAATACAACACGTCAGCTCAAAGAGGAAACTCTTAATATGGAAAAAGACAAATTCCAGTGAACGTGGCACTGGATCTGACCCAGGTTTCTGGCCAGAAACTCTGATCGGTGTGAAGTAGCTACCCTGAAGTTCTCGCTCTCCAATTAGGGAGATGTCAGCAAGCGCGCAGCTAAGCAGCAGTCTGGTAAACATAGGGATGTTTTTATTAAAGAGCTTTGGGATACAAAATTATTTATACTGACCTTGTTTTCTAACTCTTCAGAGGCCCAAGGAGAAAGCTTGAGATTCTGTAAGAAGTAAGGCTCCTTCATTATACTGCTTCCCATCTGTCGGGTTAGTTTTTAGGATCTGTATGTATTCATCTCTCGGGGAGCAATGGGGATTTCAGAGGTGAGAAAACATAAATGAAACTTTGTTTATCAATGGCAGGTCTAAGAGCACTTTCACGTATCATATGGACATGAACTTAATGACAGGTGAGTGGGATGAGAGCAAGCTCAGGTTAGTTCCGTGCTGTGTCGCAGAGTGTGTAACCTGTAACTGCTGCATCATGGATGGATGGGGGGTATGAAGTGGGACCTCAGGTTCACGTGCAAAGAAATCAAAGCATTTGGTTTTCAAGAGGAAAGAGGGGTGAGGTAACCTCTTCCCTTGGTGTCTGCGATGATAATTTTCTAAAGGCATCATATAAGGTTGCGATTCTCTTCAGTGGTTGAGACGATGACAGGCAGTAAGTAGTCTGATGGTACAACCAGCGAGAGCAAGCCCTGAGTCCGGATAAAGGGTATGAATTTCCCAAGCACTTAAGAGACTCATCATTTCCACTTCAAGTCCTACAGTAACTTAAGGGGATATGTTTCCCTTTTCCCTTTTCAGCGCCCAGTGAAATTTTCAGTGGGTTAAAGGAGGAGCAACCACCACGTCTGAAAGGCAGAGTGCCCCGTGCAGGCAGCCACGGCGAGGCTGTGAGCCAGGTCCCAACGAGCATCGCTGGGCAGAAGGCCGTGAGAAGCAACCTGGGCTCCCCAGATCCGGTACGGCAGTAAGTGGGGCTTCTCGTGAGAGGTGACGTGACGCCAGGCTCGAAGAGCGAGTGCCTGGCAGTTCGTGTTCGCTTTAATGGAACTATTTATTACCTTTTGGAAAATGTAATTAAAAGTGAAATCACCCATTCGACATACGGTTTATTGGCCCCATCTAATTAAAGTCTGTCTGGGAGAGAAGTGCTGCAGCAAGCACAGGTGGGATCCCAGTGAAATCCTACCCCTGAAATGCCTTCCCAGGGCATGTGCAGACCAGGGGAAAGAAATATGGAATAAAAATAAATAATGCTGGCTGCAGGAAACAGGTGAAATGATTTCCTATTACACCTAGCGGGCTTCTCCTCGTTGCCATCCCCAGTGAAGAGAGGCCGGAGTCGGGCAGCGCTCACACCTGAGGTAATCCCCAAGCTGTACTCAGAGCTGGCAAACTCGTAATGAGTTTTTACTGCCCTTCTGCACCGCAGAGGCCCCACGTAGCTGTTTGCCTCTTGCCCTGCCATTGATAGTCTTTCAGGGATATTCTTGTGATTTCAGAAATCTCGGTCAGTCCTTTGTAAGTTGGAGGCGATCTCTGCGGCAATTTGGCTCGGTGTTGGTGTTTGGCAGGTTAAAACGTGCCCAGAATTCAGATGTGTTGATGCTGATGTTTCCCGTGCAGGGACGAGGAGGCACGTCCCTCTGTGCATGGTTAGGGTGTGCGTGGGAATTGCAAAACCGGGTGTCTGCCTTAGGAGGGGAGGCAGCTCCGGCAGCGGTTTAGGACCAGCTCTAAACCTTGCCGCAGTCACCGTGCGCGCTCTCTTTGCCACCCAAATAAGGTGTCGGGCACTGACTAGCATCAGGTCACGTCCACTGAAATCGGGTTGCTGGAGGCTATGCTGGCATCACTGCCTGTGCTCGCTGGCTTAGGGTGAGGTAACCTGTCTGCTCAAGATGCAATGGCCTCTATGTGCTGCAGTACTGGTGTTCTTGACCTCTTTTACTGAAGGACCTTGAAAGGAAGGTAACTCCCGAGTCCTTTGGAAATAGATGCATGTAAGTTAGCAAGTGGCATCTTAAAAAAAAAAAATCCTATACATCCCATTACAAAGCTTTTCCTACTCAACCTGGAACACATTGTATGAGTTTAAACGAGCAGTGTGTTTAAACATGGTGTGGAGCCACGCTCAGGGACACGGAGCCCGTCTCAATCAGCCTTTTCCTCAACACCCCGTACCTATCTGGACCCAAATGCCACGGTGTTGCCGTAGGGAAGCTGGTTGTAACATGCATCACTACAACAAGCTAATTTTTATTTCAGTATTGCCCTCGTGGGGTTTTTTTGCTACTCTACCAGTGCTTGGTGTTTCACCTAACACCTGGCTTCAGATACCTGATGAAGCCCGGAGGACTTCTGCTCCTGTTGGAAAGCATGGGCCTTGCTCAGGTGGCTGCGGCTGCAGCTCCCAGCCCAGTGCTCTGCATCGCCCCTGGCTCTGCTCCTCCCCACCCATGGGTGCTGGTCCTCTCAGTGCCTCCTGAGATGCTCCTGGATCTCTTCTGGGCAGCTAGGTGCAATCAGGGCATGTCCCGAAATCACTGTGCCTGAGTCAAAATCTTGAGAAAGCAGGAGACAAGTAACCTTTCTTCCCTGTTTCATGAGTTTCAAGGCAGTGTTGGGGTTCACTGAGAAGCAAGTGGTTTGTCAGCTCTTAAAAGCTAAGGGTTATTCCATTTGGTGTGAAGCTGGTGTGTGCCCACCTTCTTAGAGGCAAAGCAGTCGTGGCATCTCATCCTCCAGTACCAAGCCGTGTTCAGCCTTTCCCGTGGCTCCTTCCACCTCTCCGTGGCCAGGTCGCTCTAGCCTAAAGCAAACCTTGGAAGGAGGTGCCTTCCCTGAGCCGGTGAACGAGGCAGAGCTCTGCAAAGCTGCTGTAGCGAAGCGGGGAGAGTTTTCCTTCTGCTCGCTGCAGAGCTGGGCTTTTTGGCACCCCCCCGTTTATTAACCCTTGCTCTCACACCTGTTCTCACTCTCGCACCTCCAGAGCTCCGGAGCCACTTCTTGCACCTCCCACAAGTGCACATGCTTTTGCTCCAAGAGCGTCCCTGGATTTCGGACCTGTGTGTGATCAGAATGAATTAGACTTGGCTGAGGCATGGGATTATTGCAGACCTGTCACTTCACAGTATGTTCCTGTTACAGCCCACACTCGTGTCTGCTAGTATTTTAAAGTAAACTTTAATTAGCATCTTCCAAAGAGTGTGAATAAATTGTTTTGTTGTTGTTTGAGGTTTGGTTTTGTTTTAAGGAAAAGAGTGTTTACTCACCAAGGACATGTTTCCAAACTCTTCATCCACTCTAGTCCTGGTTTTCTGATATCTCACTGTGCGTATTGCTGTGAAGCTCTGCGTGATGCTGATGGTGGGAGCAAGGCTGCTCAGCGGTGGGGTGGGACATGCCGTGGAGGCACATGCAAGCACTTGAGTATTTTTGGGCCATGTTGGAGCAATGCTATCAGACTCCTCATGGCCACGTGTCACCCATTTACTAGCAAACTATCCCAGGAGCGTCACTCCAGGCTAAGTAGATCTGTGTCTGCCTCGGTTTGGTGTAGCAGCTCTTTTACCTGTAGTCCGACGGGCATGGCTTGGGCTCAGTGCCCTCAGAGGTCTTAAAGAGATTCTGTCTACCAGTGCTGCAATGGCATGGCTGAGATGCTCTTTGCAAGGGATGCTGAGCGTGTTTTCCAGCCTTTGCTCCGAACAGGGTGAATGAGGTATCTGGTGTGGTCCAGAGATCTGCTCATGGCCAGCAAAGGGATGCAAAGGACGTTTTGTACGTGGCTGAATTCCTGCAGAATTACTTTATTGATTAAATTAAGCATATTAATACTGTGTAAAGGTTTCTGCCCACCCAGCCCATTTACTAGACTGAATTTATGAAAGTGATGGAATAATAGGTTGGAAGGGGATGAGCTACAGACCTGTTCGCCCTCGTTATGGGGAGAGCATGAAGGAAGGGCTGAGAAATCAGGCTGGGGCTGGGGTGTTACCTCCTAGTGCTGGCACGGAGTAGTGATCCCCACCCCATGCCAGCTGTTTTAAAAGGTGGTGTGTGATGTGAGGAAGGTAAACCCGCTGCCTGGAATACTGGAGGCAGGAAGAAGTAAACTGGCATTGAGGGAAAAGGGCTAAATGTAAAGGCCTGGGGGGTAAGCAAAATTTTTCAGAGGAAAGAAAGTGTTGACTTGGGTGAGCTGTGAGGAGTCCATTGGCTTTTGCATTGCAAGGAAAGGTACTTGAGCAAACGTGCTGGTATGAAGTATTCAGGCACATAGATTGACTCCTTTTAGTTTCACCCATGCATGGCTTCGGTTCCACCCATCTCGTTTAAACAAACATACTTGGTGGGGATAAGGCAAGGAAAATCCTGTTCTCTGCTTGTGTTTGTTCTTCCCTCTGCTCCTCCAGCAGGAACACTTGAAACACAGATGGAGCTCAAGGCGTTAGGTTTTAACAGATCCAAATCAATTTGATGTGCCCTTAAAAAATCCCACAGTCATTTCCAGTGGCATCCGCGGAGCTGCTAACAGCCGAGCGTGTGCCCAGTCACTAGCTGCTGCATGTATTGCTTTTCTCATATTGAAAACCGTTCTTTTCCTGTCATGTGAAGGCTTCAAGTGTGGCTTTTTGGTGGCATCGAGATAAGAGCATCTTTAGAAGTAACAAAGTGGTGTTACCTGGAGTATCAATGTGGGGAGCAGCAGGGCGATGGAGACCAGGTTGTCATCTTATGCTTCTAGACCAGTTGTTCCCAGCTGCCTGGTGAGACCTCTGTCAGTGAGTGCCACATACAAAGGCTCCGTGTAGGTGGTCAAAAAAAGGATCACGTCTGGGAATCAAAACACTCAATTCTCTGACCCATCAGTAGTGAAAATGGGCTACCTGCACAGCTGAGCCCTCAGTCCCTTCCAGCAGTTCCCCAGAAGACACAACCCACTGCTCGAAGGAGGACCCTCTGCTTGCTGGGGAAGACTGGAGAAGAGTTGGCCCCCATTGCTTCCTAATATGAGATGGGGGATGCAAGAGAACTGGCAATCCATGCTGTGCTTACCCACTCGTGTATGGCATTGCCTCATTCGTGTGAAAATATGTATTTGATGACTTGCAAAAATAACAAGGGGCTTAAAAATAGGAAGGATTATTCTATTTAGGCCACTTCTGCTTTATTCCTTCCCCCAAGGTCTCATAGAAGTGATGGTGGGAATGGACCTCAGAAGGTCTGTAATTCAACCTCCTGTCTGGAGCAGGACTGTCTCCAACACCAGATCAGATCAGCTGTGGCTTTGACTACCCAAAGATTGATCACTGCTGTGGATGGAGATGTCACCACCTTTCTGGGTGACCTGTTCCAGGTCTGTGCTACCCTCCTAGTGCAACTTTTTTTTTCTTAATGTCCAATCTGAACCTCATAAGCCACAATATGTGGCCGTTGCCCCTACCAGCTATTACCAAGAAGAGTGACCCTGTCATCATCACAACTCCCCTTCAAATCCTGTGGGCAGGAGCTTAACTGTAGGTGGTGACACCAATTTCCTTTTTTTTATTGGTTTTCTGTTCGGGAATGACTCTTTGTACTCCTTGGCCTTAGTACTGGAGGAGAAAGCGGTTTTCTGTGGCCATGACCTCCCCAGTTGGGGAAGTGCTGCACCAGATCCAAGCCCTATGGGAAGGGTAGGAAAGTCCAACCCATGCAAGTCCATAGGGCAAACTGTTTCTTTGAAGAAGAGTTCACTTTCTTTCTTCCTTCCATGGCTTATTCTAGTGAAATTGAAGACAGAGAGAGAGAAAGAGAATTCAGTAGCTATTAACATCAATTATTAATATAAAGGATTATAAAGGACTGAACTGTGATCAGGAAGCTCTGATGCAAGTTCCCGGTCTTCCCTATTATTTTCCCCTTCTTCTGACTCACCTGGTCTGGTTGCTGCATGTTGCTCCATCCTGGGGGAAGCAGAGCACTCGACACATTGCTCACCTCTCCTGTGACCTCTCCGGTGCCGCACCTTTGTTGGATGACAGCAACAAAAACAGCAGAGAGAATTCCCAAAAGGGTGAGGACTCCTTAATCCCTTCAGAAAACCAACCCGATACTTCATGGGTGGGTCCCTGTGAGTCTCAGAGTAAATTAACATCTCCTTCCTCATCCACATCTCTCTGCCTTTCTGATTGCACTAAATGCAAGTGCCAATCCCGTGTGCCTCTGGCCACTCTGCCTCCTCCTTTGCAAAGGTAGGGCTTCATGGGGACAAAGGTCTTACCCTCTTAAAATCCCAGCTGTTTTCCCTTTTCCTAGTTCCACGTACGGCTATCTAATCATAGGTCAAGTTGTCCACCTAGCAGCCAGTGGGACAGTGCCCTCATCACCCCTAGCTTAGATCGGTTGACAGTTTTGCTGCTTCTTTAGTGACCTCCCTCAATGTTTTCCATAATTGTGTTTGGACTGAATCCTTCATCTATTTATTTAGCGCCTTCCTTCCAACCTGTATTTTGTGCAGTCGCATCACCATGGTATCAAGACTCCCTGTGGTCAGTGTTAGACATTAACCATAGAGATGTTGGAGAATTTGCCTCCAGTTGCAGAGAAAAAAGCTAAAAGAAGACATCCAGGTTACATGATAGGTTGCAGGTGAGACCAAACTGATGGACCCCATTCCTGTCTAGTCAGATCATGCTTTCCATTTGGTGCTTCACAAAAGACATGTTCCGTAGGGCAGACCCCAACTGACAATCCCTGTGTTAAGAAATCTTGAAGTTCTCCTGCCTTTCCCTGGATTTGTAAGGTTGTGATTTATCAAGCAAGAACATAGCAAACCAACATCTTGTTCTGCAGCTTCACTGCAGGGATGATTCATATGGACTGCTGATGTGCTTATGGCATCTGGCCCTGGGTTTTGGCTGCTCTTCTGGAAATAGTGAGCCCTTTGTGGATATCTGGTCATTAGATGATGAATTTTTGTTTGCTCTCACCTGAACTTAATTCAGACTTGGGTGCCACACATCTTCATTAATCCTCTTAGCCATGATTTGGTTGCGCCCTCTTACCTGAAAGAAAGGAATTTGATAATGCACCGATGAAATGAGCTGCAGCGATCTGACATTCGAACCCAGACAAACAAAACTCTCTCTCGACTCGCTTGGAGAAAAACCACATCAATTACACTGTCAGTTGTATTTACCTTGCACAGTCCTGAACCATCCCAAGGCTGAAACGTGTGCTGTCAACGTCTGGGGCATTGCCTCTGCGGTTAAGGATGTGCCCCGGTTACTGGGATGGACTGGGGGCACAGCACACAGAGGTGCATCCGTGGGCTGAACGAGGCTGCAGGAATG